>NW_027453659.1:0-55262 GCF_964194025.1 Convolutriloba macropyga | reverse complement strand
GCAATGAATTATGTTCAGATTGATGCATGTGGTAATTTGCTATGCTAAGATAAAAGGCAGAAAGTAAGTGCAGGCTGCTGAGACGAACAAGTCATTTTAAGTTTTACAGCCAGACTGTAAATAGAAAGTTTTGACATGAAGAGATTCATGTTCAGTGCAAAAATCCAGGATGTTTATTTCTTGGTTCAGCTCTGAAATGCTATGACAGATAGCTCCGGGCAGCCAGAAAATTTCAATAATCTTATTTAGACCAAATTTTAAGAAGTGTGACTATTTAAATTTTGGCTGTTCGATGCTCCTTCAAATAATATTTTTTAAGTTTTTGCTATTTTAAAATTGGACTTTATATGCACTTTTTGCTCTCTTTTCTTTGTGAGGCGGTTAATGTCTCTCAAGCGCAATTTTGGATTGATGATTATGATAATCATGTTTCTGAGAAAGACTGACTCTTGCAAAGTCATCGAAAGACCAAGCAAGCACAATCTCCGGCATTCTTTGGAGAGCCATCTTAATAGCTCGCTTTCTCATGATAACAAGGGAAAGGACTGTACCTGAGCAGCTACCAATTTATAGTGCCTGAATGAGTTCTGAAGAGATTCCACACTGAATCGACTTCCTCTTCCACCTTTGTAGCTATATGAGCATTCGCCATCTCCGCCGTTTCCTCCTCCATCTTTTCCGCTTGCTGATCCACCACCGCTATATCCATTCCCACCTTCGTTCTTTGATCCAGCCTCGCCTCCCTTATAATAGAAAAAGAATCAATTATCTCTGCCAGTATCAGTCCAACCCCCGCTTCCAACCTCACCCCATCCCACCCCCAAAATTATTGCCAATAATTTTGGGAGCGCGGGGAATAAAAATTCCCCGCGCTCCCCAGGCACTGGTATTTCATGGTAGCGTAGATAAACAATACAGAGCATTAAGCGAAATGGCGGCTTAAGAGATTTCAAGCATTAACATAGTTGATGGCCACTATTGAGCGCCCATAATGCTAGTTATTAAATATGTGGGTACAAAATCGAGAATCACGTAATAATCACGTAATCAAATACAGTCATCAATATCATCAGTACAGTTGAGCATTTTCTTTAAGCACCAATTGAAATTCCGCCAATTTTACGAAATTAAAAATTTTGTTGCCAGTATAATGTTCAACGACACAACTATGCGCGTAGTCTGACAGCATTATAGTGAGCAGCATTTGATTTTTGTTTCTGATTTTCTCGTATGATAAAAATGATAAAAATTGTAACAACGGATGAAACATTTCATGTGAGAAAGAGACCAAATGAACAAAAGCCTCATTGACTTTCTCTGACGCAATGCTGGTACTCCCTATCTCTGCCACTGTTAAAGTCACCGCAAATTTTTTGGCTCATCTGATATGAAAAAATGAAAAAACTGAAAACGAAAATATTAATGACACTGTTTAGATTGAACGGACTCAAAAAACCGTAGAAGTAAACAAGGGGGCTGGTAATGTGGGTTCGTGCATAATGTTCTGACCCGGCTCATCCACAATTTGATTTAATTGTCTACCAAATCAGGAAGAGATAGAAAACTTTCTGAGAAATCAGATATCGTAAAACAAGGAAATAAGTGAAAAAATTTTGCTGGATTAGAGGCCCGATGACAGCTGCCATTTATGACTATATTTAAAACACTCAATAATCAGACAAACGTTTCTATTTTCAAAACAAGCAATTTAAAATTGATTAAAACCAAACCGCATCAACTCAGCTCACTCGAAAAGATGGTTTAATCCTCGAAAGACGCAATGGAGACCTGTCATTATCCATAATATGTCAGACGGCTACAAAAAGATCGGCAATAAAGAAAATTTAAAAATCAATTGAATTTAACAAGATGAAGTCATGATGCTGCAAAAAGGATTACAATTGAAAGGCGGACAAAACAAACAAAATAAAGTTTATAAAAACATGTTTCGAAAGCCTTGAAAATTTTCTGCATAAAAAATATGCGGTCATTTGGCCTCATTTTGTTGTAAATGGGATCCGTCCTTAATTTTGACTTGATTTCAAGTCATTTTCGTCAGTAATCAACATGAAACTAACAAAACTGCGAATATATTTAAAAAGAGACATTGCCCCCAATATAAACCAAAAAGTTATTGTAAGAATACAAGATGAGTCGAAACCTAGCCCCACGTTTGTTGCGCATCCAACAGAAATAATTTATTGTTAAATGCTGTTGCAAAAATGATCAATTGGCAATTAAAATAACTCAATAAACAAATTTTTCGAGTTAATTTTTCGAAGAACCGGCCAAATTTTGATTACATAAGACATCTATAGAAAAAAAAGAACTAGCCTTTTTTGAAGTCTTAAAAGAATGTGACAGTTGATATTAACGCTCTAGTTCAGGCATGTTTAAACAAATTGGTCTGAAAATGTTGGAGCAAATTTGTTTAAAAGTTTCTGAAATTTGAAATATTTTGCAAGCAAATATACCAAAAGTCTCGCATAAAACCAATCGACAAACCTCCCCTATCCCTAAAAGCAAATTTTAACAAATTTTTGCAAGAATGACAAAAACTTTGTCAATAAATACGGAAAATATGAATAAAAACAACGGAAATCGGTCGAATATTCACGAACCTCAATAACCCCCTGTAAAATACAAACATCAAAAAAAATAATTCCGTATTTTACGCTCAAAGGGCTTTCTAAAGATACCAGTTTCAACTCTCTTCGATGAATATAACGGTTGGCCAAAATTGACAGAAAGAAAAACGTTTGAGTTTTCAGTTCCTCTATCCGACTAAATATAGCAACATATAAATTGAATTGTTCGTGTTCAAACTGAACGTTGAAAACTGACTTTTCTTTAGAGCAAGATGACTATAGAGATTTTAAAAAAATAACATTCTTCAATTATATCTGACGATACGTACGATATTTTTCATGTTTAAAACTACATTTTTTCAACGCTGAGCACAACATCAGCTTCAGTTTTTGATCCTATTTTATCAGTCCTTATTAAAATTTTAACCACAAACAATTTAAAATCAGATAACATTTCTCTATTAGCATTTGAGTTTTTCTATTTAAATTTTCGAAAAACTGTTGGAAAAATTTTTTCTATCTGAGAAAAATGCGTTTTCTGAAGCTTTGTTTGTCTAATTTTTTTATGAATGGTGTTTTTTTTACTTTCCAGTTGTAGCAATTAGAATTTCAGCAAATAAAAATAGCCCCAAAGGTAAAGATACACACCTTCACTTCAGAAACAATTTTTCCAAACTCATCGTAAATTGATGTCTCCTGTCCTCTCATTTTTTGCACCCACTTATCTACCGCACCCTTTGTACGTCTAAAAATGTTAGGATTGTTTGTGCCAACGCCTCCTCGACCAATTTGAAAATAGAATTGACTACTGTATGGAATTTCGATAGTCACGTGATCAATGAATCCACTTCCTCCGCCTCCTCCCTTAACTCCGCCTGTGGAGAATCCGCCGGTTCCTCCCCCTCCTACTAGCAGAACGCTCGCTTTAGCCCAACAACCCATAGTCTCGATCTTTTGGGTTCCATTTTTTGTGATTAATCCGTGGGTTGAGGGCGTTGATTTCATTATAAAAGCTTCCTTCTCCTTGCACTGAGCTGAAAAATTGCAGATCGCAGGCCCTGTTCTGCAGTTTTTGCACGCAACTGGCTCTGATGAGTCCGACATTAAGACACAAACATTCGGCATCAGGTCACTCTTAACACTATAAAACGTGTAATACAAACAACTTGTCGTGTTTACGCAGCTATCGCGACAGAGACCTTCATCGGGGGCTGTGAACATGCTGATAAAGTTGTCACCATCTACTGAATAGGCTAGGTCTGCATCGGAATCATTTCCTTTAAATAACCTCAGCCTCTATCACTTTAAAAAACCTTCCCGGACCTATAAGCAATTTTTATCAATCCTCAGCTAGTCTAATTGCAAGTCTACCAACAGAACTGAATCAGATCTGCGATCATTTGCAGACTTGTAGACATGTCTTGCAGACAGACTTGTCTTTAGCATTGCGCGGTATTAACTGCACCCCCTCCCCCCCTCTCTTAAAGAATACGACTTACTACAATTGATCTTATTGTTCCGACCCCACTTGTGGAGGGGGGAACTATATACTCAAATGTGTTTTTTTGTTCAGACAATTTTGGCCGATCGATATAGTCATCGAGAAATGTCAGTGGTATCATTAAGAAGCTCGTCCAGAGCAGAATTCGAAATTGAATAGATTTTGTTTTTTGAATTTTGTTTTTTTAGGAGTTATCGGGGAGTGAAGTTTTGTGTGAGCACCTCATATTTGGCATGATTTCGTACACTTTTAGTATGTTTTTTATTCAAATTATCAATTTTCAATAAAAATGTAGTATCAAAATTACATTCAAGCCACAAAATGAATCAAATTTGTGTTCCTAATAATCAAAAGGCGATAAAAAAGACTAGTTCTGGTCTCATAGGCAAGTTAGCTATCAAAAAAATCGATTATATTTTAGAGTTGTTCACTTTTTTTTGGTTTTTTAGGTCACCTAGAGACTAGTCACTTTTCATATCGAGATTCGATTAATGAAAAACCTCATTTACAGCCAAATGAAGCCCAAAGAACAAAAGATTCGTTTTCAAGAAATCGCTCATGTTTTTTTTTGGCTTTGACTCCGAGTTTTTGAAATTTTTAATGAAATTTTGATATTCTTTTTGAGGTTTCACTAATTCTCTTAAGTCCTATGGCACACGCCTGTTGAGTAAAAGTGCAATAAGTTTTGCAATGAGCATTACGTGATCTTATCTAGTACTTTGTGTTGACAGCTAACGGCTGTTAAGACCTTAAAAAAATTCTTTGAAAGATATTTTTTTGAACAGTCAACAATGTTAAACTTATTTTTGTGAACTGTTATTCAGTATAAAAATTGACATGACCCTCATTGTTTCTGCTGCAACTGAAACTAATCAGTTGTGCGGTTTTATCATCTAAATACAGATTTTATGACTTTGATGCCACAAGATTTCAAAAACTTTTTAAACAAATTTTTTTGAAATTCTTTCTAGTTTTGGTTCCTGTTGAAATCTTATCACATTATCTTAATATTGATAGCTCCAACTTGCTAAAAGCAGACGTTCAATTGATTGAAGTCAAAGTTTTCAGCTAAATGGCTATGATTTAATTGGCTGGGATACTTTCTTCCCGCACTTTTCTACTAAACTTTTTGTTTTTGCCTGTATTTGATGTTGTTTTCATAGTCAAAAATCTCATTGTGATGTCTTATTGATTACCTGTGCAAGAGACACATCTTTTTCTTCCCATCGACCGAGGCTTAACTAAGCGTAATTAATGATCTCCGTAGAAAGCTATTGAATTTAATGTCTGTTATGACTTTAAAATTTTTTTGAAAAAATTTTTTGGACATTAACCGGTCTTAAACTTATTTTAGTGAAATGTGATTAAGTCTCAGTAATGACCTGACCCTCTTACTGTCTACTGCAACCAAGAATAATATGGTTAGCGAATTCATCTACTAACTATTGGTTTCACGAATTCAATGCCACAAGATTTCAAGAAAAACTAGAAAAAAATTTAATAAAGGTAGATCCCGTGAGCGCTCTAATGAGGCATGGCATTGTGTAATTCAATTATTAGTTAGGTTTTTGGTTTTGTAACAATCTTTTAAAAATCAAACATCAGTTTTCGATTATCTCTTCGTTTGGTTGACAATTAAATCGAAAACGTAGGTTCGGAACATCATGTGTGAACGCACATAATGGAGCCTCATTGTACTGTTTATACCGTCAAATTTTACTTGTCAATAGTATCGTCCTCCATTTCTCCACGAACAGTAATTAGGTATCACAAAAACGAGAAGCACCTGAAAATGGATCAACTGATGATCTAACGGTGTACTCCTTTTATGTTTAGTTTGAATGCACTTATAATAATATGGGATAAATTTTTTTGTCGTAATTTTGGAATTATGAAATGAACAATTCATTGTTTTTATTATTATTTTTGTTTACGCTGTTTTATGAAATTTGTTAACAATGAAGGAGATCATTCGCGTTGAAAAAGAGCTAGGTTTGTTGCATTAACGGAAAAGATTCCTCGAATGCTGCAAAAATCGCACTGGAAGCCAGACCCGCATTGACACTCGACCATTTCGCTTCTTTCGCAGTCTTCCTTAAAGAGAAAGCACATGTTCCTGAAAGGCGTTCCCTCGGGTCCGTAAAACGTGAATGAAGTGCAATATGTATGTTTGTTACACATATCGCGACATTTTTCCCAACTCACCCGCGATATTGGAGGAAGGGCTAAATTGGAAACATTCAACGGGCAAGTCAAATCAGGCTGAATACAATCTGGATAACAATTAGAACTGCCCAATAAGGTAGTAAGATACAAAACAATCGATAATTGAGGTTTCATTTTGAAAAAATAGGTCGTAACAATTTCTGTATCACTTGATCACATAAACTGTAAGATATTCACTTTCTAGATATACGTTGTTGTAAGATGTTTATTGTTCCTCTAAACTTTAGTCCTAACTCATCAGCAAACATTTGACTGTTTGCTTTGAAATTGAACTTGATGATGATTGACCATTGTTTATAATAAATATCAGTTCCCGAAAAAAAAACTATTTATTGCAAATCTATTGGGTTTGTACTGTTGTTGCAGTTGCTAAAGCTTTTTATCAATTCGCTCTTTTGGACTAGCTCTCGAAGGGAACGAAACAACTAAAAACCTGAAAAATACGGTAGATTGAATAGCAACAAATTTTACGATTAAAAAAAAACATACGAACAGGTGCCCCTACCAGATAAAGTGGTCCAATTGGCCAATTTTACCTCTTAAGTTCCTCAAAACGCATCTTTAAAACATGTAAAACGGTCCTTAGCGTGTGGGGTATGGCGACAAGGGAACGAATCTACTGGTTGTTAATTATAGACCTTGTCTTTGTCCTAAGTCGTCAATTTCCACAAACTATCACATTAAAAATTTAAAGGAGGGTGCGCTGGCCCTTAATGATTAAAAATTTCAGAGGTGAATGCCTTAAATGGGACAATTGGACTCAATAGGACTTCAATGGATTGTTCCTAAAACTGTGACAAGCTCTACAAATATTTTGTTGCGAACAGCTTAGTGCGGCTGCTCGGCCATCTGCAGCATCTCTCGCAACAAGCATCACTGCAAAAAGACACAGAAATCCAAATTTTGTGTTGATCGACAAATTGCGAGACACATCGCGCAGTATCACCAGAGAAAGGGCCTTGCATTGACTCCCACCGATTGATTAAGAGCTAAAGGTTTCGAATTGTCTTAGTTGTTTTGATTAAGTTCGAAGAAAGTAGTAGATAAAACAGGGAAACCAGCCACCAGCAAAATTTGTTCCTTTTCTCCTAACGCTAATCGCTCACGTCGAATGGAACAAATTTTACTGCTTGCTGGTTTCCCTGTTTTATCTACTACTACATATTCACTCTATATTCACTTCTTATACAATTAAAAACTATCAATTCTTGTCTCACTTAGTGCAAACCACTAGTACAGAGTTAAGCTGGTAATTAACCATTATCAGACGGATAGTTCGGGTTCTATCCCCACCGACTCCGGTGGACGTATCCCAGTACTAGTATAAAACTAAGAAGCACGTAAAACCAAATTGCGAAAAAACTTGAACAAAAAAATGAAAATATTAAAATAATTAAAATTTTCATATATTCCCCTAATCAATATTTAACCAATCTAAAACTAAAACTTCCTGTCTCACTTGGCGTAGTGGTTAAATCATCGAGTCTAGTTAAGTTGCTTTAGCAAACGGAAGGTTTGGGGTTCCTTCCTCACTGACTCCAGTGAACGTCCCCCGATAGGCGATGCCGCCTTTCAGGATTCTGATGAAAAAAAAACTATGAAACTAAGTGAGATAAAAAAACAAAAACAAAAAAAAACCAAATTCACAGTTCTTAAAAAGGATGATCCCTGCTGTGAGACTGTATATGGGACACACTGTGATGGGTATACAGTCAAAAACACTGAGATCGGTGGAAACACAGTGATAAGTGTTTTTTTTTTCAATGTCTTCTTGAATATTCTCTCTATATTCTCTCTACATTGGATCAATAATTAATCAGAAATTAATTTAAATTAAAAATAAGATTAAAAAATTAAAAAATCAAAGCAAAATTTACATTTCACTCTTTAAGAGTGATTCACTCTTATTCGGAGTGATCCCCCAGTAGAAAATATCGCTCTTTTTCACTCTTAAGGAGTGATTCCCTCTTTTTATAAATTTTTATAAATTTTTATATTTTTTATACTTTTATTTCAAATTATCTATACTTTTTAATAAATTTATATTTTCTTTTACTTTTTCTATATTTATTCCATTATTAATAAGAAATAATACAAAATCATAATATTTACATGAGCAATCTTCTTCATTTTGTCTAATGGCTAAAGTACTTTCAGTTTTAGAACTTTGTTTTTCAGTTAGATTTCTACTAAATCCTTTAGTTAATTCTACACCTGGATGTTGTTTCTTTACATGAGCCCGTATCCCATCATATCTCACAACAGAAGTACAATATGGACAATTAACTTTAGCTGAAGTACAACTTCTACATGAATACTTACTCTCATCAAAATCAGTTAGTGGTTTTATATAATTACATTTATTACAATTTCTGATTGGTGAAACCACTTCGTGGATCTGCGGGGCAGTTGGGGTACAAAGGACTTCGTCCCTTTCACTGATTAATACTTCTGAGTTATAGTTAGGTTTAGGAATAGGGTTAGGGTTAGGATTAGGGTTGGGGTTAAGGTTAAGGACTGAGTTATAGTTAGGGTAAGGGTTAAGGTTAGGGACTGAGTTATAGTTAGGGTTAGGGTCTGAGTTAGAACTGGTGTTATAACTAGAATCAGAACCAGAACCAGAACTAGAGCTAGAGCCAGAATCAGAACTAGAGTTAGAGCTAGAGCTAGAACTAGAGTTAGAAGCAGAACCAGAACTAGAGCTAGATTCATTTTTTAAAGAACAACCCCATGGAGAAAAATCATTAGCACAAATAGCACTTATTGTTATATTACCACATATACATTTATCAATTTTATCTTTATGACATGATTCGTAATGATATTTTAAACAAGCAATGTTTCCACATTTATAGTTACACTCTAAACATTTTATAACCATTTATAGTTGGTCAAATCTGCGAATTTGCAAACGAGTTTCACTCGTGGTTAACCAAACAACTCCGTTGAACAGTTTGGTAAACCACGAACAAAGTTCGTTGGAGAACCACAAGCAAAGCTCGTTCACTGATTTCAATTATACTCAACATATATATTTAGCCAATATCTCAATTAAATCATTAGTATTATCTTTAGATTTGATACACTCTGCTAAATATTTATTTCCTAACGTATTGAGTAAATTAGTTTTACATCTCTTATCTAAAATTGCTTCAAGGTTTAATTGCATTTTACTTTTAACATAATTTATAATTTCATTTCTAAATTCTTCATTATTTACATATAGACTGTTTAAATTCTCTCGTCCCTCTTTATTTAAAATTCCAATATATTTATCTGCGAAGCAGCTCCCCTGATGTGTATAACTGCTTCGCTGATGGGTCTTCGACCATCGGTGGAATGACCTTCGGTCTTGGTTCCCCAACTGCTTCGCAGATGTTTCTCCATCTGTATATTCCCTTTCATGTTCCAGATCTTGATCTTGATCGGTGTAACCGCTTCGCGGATGTTGATTTCTGCCAAATCCATAGTTCAATAATGTACTTGTTCTATTCAACATAGTACTCGCTGCAGTTGCCACATGTCCGGCATTTCTTACTGTTATATCAGGACTCATGAAATTATATATCATTAAACCTGAACTTATAATCCCTAAAATAGTTGAAAATAATCTAAGACCATTTGCTTTAACCACTTCCTGAGTTAAAACATCATTCTGTATTTTAATACCTTTTAATGTAAGAAGTTTATTAAAATAAAACTGATAATTATCATGACTAATAGTATTTCTATCTGTTGCATTTATCATGAGTGGTTTCATATATGCTATAATTTTATTTATATCTTCTCTTCCTAACTCATCTTTTAAACTGAGAGCTTTTAAATCAAGGAAACCAACTCTTGAATCATATATCATTGTTCTATTAGTATTAATAATAATAAAAGTATTTTCTTTCTTATTATACTTAATTATACCATAACGAAGTTCATATGACATTCCATCTGTACAATTATAATAGTTACTATTTAATTCACTAATTATTTTATTGAAGTCATGTTCACATTTATATATCTCATTAAAGTTTTTAAATAGATCAGATCCATTATAAGTTGTTAAATAAATAGTATCACAACTCATTCTTGCTGTATTATTTATTTGAGCTGGTTTATGACACATTACAATCATTTGAATATTATAATGTCTACCTTCAGTAAAATAATAACCTATATCCTTATTTAACTTATCACCCATATCATCAAGTACTATTACACAATTTCGAAATTTTTGCATATTGTTTTTTGTGATCATATTCATATCACATTTATTAAATCCAGTATAAAACTTATTAGTCTCGGGATTTATCCAGTCTCTGTCATCTTTACACACTATAACTATAGGTCTTTGACCATGTTCCACCATATTTTGATCTTGATTTTGATTTTGTTTTTGATCTTGATTTTGATCTTGATTTTGATTTTGATCTTGATCTTGATCTTGATTTTGATCTTGATTTTGATCTTGATTTTGATCTTGATTTTGATTTTGATCCTGATCGGTGTAACCACTTCGCGGATCTTGATTTTGGACTGAGTATAATTTTAAGTATTGTCTAACAAAATATGTTTTACCCGTACCAGTTCCACCATAGACAATAGTGTGTAATGGTGACTTTTCATATTCAAATCTAACTAGACTCCTATTCATAAATCCACCAAAGCTTTCTTCTAGTTTTGCATATTTACTCGGTATTGAATCATATACTATAAAACAAAATATAATTAAGAAAAAAAAATTATAACCACGCTACCTGTTTCCATTTTTATAAATGAAAACATAGATAAATATAGAAATAATTAGACTTATGGGTCTTCGACCATCCGTGTAACGGTTCCACCGATGCTTCGCAATAATTAGACTTATAATTAGACTCATAATTAAACTTATAATTAGACTTATGGGTCTTCGACCATCCGTGTAACGATTCCACCGATGCTTCGCAATAATTAGAGTTATAATTAAACATTAATAATATTTATAAGAAAATGCTTATCCTAACTTTTGAGGAATTCAATAATAATTTTAATATTGATAATAGTGCTTTGAGTGATATCAGAATAAAAGATATAGGTAAAGATATAAGTCTAACACCAATTGAAATTGTAATGAGAGATCAGACTCCAAATAACATAAGTGAACCCAACTCCAACATTATTGTAAATTTACATCCAACTGAAGGTACACATTGGGTTTTAGTTATAAGAAGAAAAGGTGGTCCAGTGTATTACTTTGATAGTTTTGGTGTTGAGACGCCACCACTATTTTTAGAAGAATATGTTGATCTAGGCTCTGATGAAAGAATACAACAATACGATGAATCTTATTGTGGGGCTTATTGTTTATACATGATCTATCTTATTGATAGAGGATTTAGAATTAACACTGCTTTGAATATTCTAGTTAATCAATGTAAATATCCAGGAATGTATAATGAGTGTTTTTGTTTGAATTGTAGTAGAGGTGATGTTAACGATCTACGAAGTAGCTTTGCTAATAATGTTAATGTTAATGATCTACGAAGTAGTTTTGCTAATAATGATAATGTTAATGATAATGTTAATGATAGTGTTAATGATAGTGTTAATGATATTATTAATGACAATGATAATGTTAATGATAATGATAATGATAATGTTAATGATAATGTTAATGATAATGATAATGTTAATGATAATGTTAATGACAATGATAATGTTAATGATAATGATAATGATAATGTTAATGATAATGTTAATGATAATGATAATGTTAATGATAATGTTAATGATAATGTTAATGTTAGTGATAATGATAATGATAATGTTAATGATAATGTTAATGATAAAGATAATGATAATGATGATAGAGACAATTATATATATCTATTGGATGAAAAACATCAAAAGGGTAAACCTAACAATAATACCCCTACTAATAATATCCGTGAAGCGGTTCAACAGAGTTGTTTTGCAAATTCACCGATATCTGTAAACATAAATGATGATCTATATTCATGGCTAAATGATGATGATATAATTACTGAAGCCGCATTCCCAGATAATTTTAGATGTATAATATCTGGTCCTAGTGAATGTGGTAAGACATTCTTATTAAAAAAACTAATTCTAGCTAGTATATATTTTGATAAGCTATACATCATTGGACCTACTGGTGATCAGTACCATGGTATAGAAAGAATAAACCCAAAAGCAGATGTTGAATTCATTAAAGATATAAAAGATTTACCATCTCCCGATAAACTACCCAAAGACTTAAAGAAACTAATGATATTCGATGATGTTAGAGCCAAAGAACCAGTTATTAATGAATACTTTTGTAGAGGTAGACATAATAATTGTAATATGATATATCTTAATCAAAACCTGTTCTCTCTGGATAGGCAGAGTGTTAGAGAGAACTGTAATCTATTTATTTTATTTGAACAGAGAGGTAAAGCCCTCATATCTATATATCAAGATTTCTTTAATAATGTGGAACTTAGTTATAATGATTTTGCTAATATATGTAATAAGGTATGGAAAGAACCGTATAATTATATTGTCATTGATATAACTAAAAATAAAAATATTAATGGTAAACTAAGAATTAATTGGGATCGGAGAGTTTTGTAGTTTAGTTTAAGTCTAAGTCTAAGTCTATATCTATGACTAAGTCTAAGTCTAAATCAAATGTAAAGTAAAACTTAATACATCACCATTAAAGTCTATAGGTCTTCCATGCTCATCTTTAATATTAAATTCTATATATTCTATTCTATCTTTAGTTACATTTTGATATAAGATATTAGTTGGTATAATATTTATCAAGTAACCTGGTGGTTCAGTTAGATTAAAAGTATATAGTATGTCTGTATCCTTACCATTATCTTTAACGCCAGATATAATATTACAATGAATGTTAATATTACTAAAACCCATAATATCAATAATTTTCTGAGATTTATATCTACCTTTTTTATAAATTATTTTTCTAAATCCTAGTAATGAGGCTAGTGAGTTTTCTATATCAAAGCTGAGTGCTCCTTCTTTTATTTCCATTAAACATTTCATCGTATTCTTATCAGGTTCTATTATAACATTACCATCAGTTTCTTCTTTTATTAATTCTGCTATGTCAGTTAACTCATATGCTCCCGGTGTAATAGTTGAATATAGCAATGGGATTCCTTTATAATTATAATTAAGTATAGATGTAATGTTTGGGCTTGAGGTAGAGATAGGATTAAGGTTAGGGTCAGAGCTAAGAGCCCGAGGTAAAGTTTCATCATCTTCTATAACAGTACTAGCATATAAGAATTGATTATTTTTCCTATTCACATTAAACACCGAATTATAAACAGATAATCTAATTAAACCTAATTTTGTTGTATTAAGTATAGGTTCGCTAAAGTTAAACTTTTCTGTTGGCTTTATCATTCTAAAGTTAAGTGTATGCTCTTCTTTAGTTTTTGTTAATGCTTCGTGTATATTTTGTAGTTCTCTTAACATTAAACTATCGGTGAAACCGCTTCGTAGATCAGTCATTTTTTATCTAATATAAATGGATTTTAATTTGGATACAACTTATGGTTATAATGATGATATACATAAAAGTAAGATTATAAAATATAAACCTAATAATCTAGCAACAATGAATACGGTTAATACCAATATTAATATCATACTCAATAGAGAAGAGAATCACTTAAATTTGCATGATTCATATCTAGAGATGGAGTTTGTTGTATCAAATGATGCTGGTGGTGTATTTGCTAATGATGCTAATATCAGATTAGTTAATTATGGTATGATGGCATTGTTTAGTTCAATTAAGCTTGAAACTAGTGGTGGTAGGACTATTGAATATATAGATCCTTGTCATCCTAATCTATTGATGTATAAGTTATTAACTAGTACTGATGATGAATATGAGAGTGGTTTTGTTAAAAATCAAGGTAATAGAGATAGTCAACTTAAAGGTGATCATATTGCTGCAGAACGAGGTCATATGTATATGATGATTAAGATGAGAGATCTGTTTGGTTTTATAAATGATTTAGAAAAGATTATATATGGTTTAGGATTTAAACTATTATTAAAAAGAAACAATAATGATAGAGCTCTATATAGAGTTAATGCTAATCCTGGTGCAGTTGCTAATGATGGTAATATAGAAATTAGAGATTTATCATGGTGTGTACCTAGTATTGATCCTAGTAATGATAATAGAATTATTGTGCAGAAAGGATTAAATAAAAAGAATAATGTAGACTTTGGTTATTATGAAAGGAAAACATTTTATAAGAATGTGCCCAATGCTACTAACTTCTTGTTTGATCTAGGTATGGAAAGTGGTATGGAAAGACCACAATATATTATAGTTGGTTTTGAAAATAATAATGTTTATGAGCAAACTCATGATGCAAGTACATTTGATGCGATGAATGTTACTGAATGTTATTGTAAGATTGGTAGTGAGTTTTATCCTGAAGATAGAATGAATATTAATTATGGAACCAATAATTATAATGAGGCTTTTAAAGAGACTATTAGCTTTAATAAAGATCATAATGAGGCTACCACATAATATAAAACCATATATAAATCATAGAGCATTCAAAAGTAATTATAGAATATATGTATTCGATACTAGATATCAAAGGGACCATATAGGTCCACAACCAATACAACTTAATTTTAAATTTAGTGCTGCAGTTGCAGATGTTATATGTCATGCATTAGTCTTAACTAGAAAGGTTATTAGTGTGAATAGTGATGGTAATAAGATGGTAGACATAATATCATAGATATAATTTAAGTCTTGATTATAATTATAATTTTAGATATAACTCTAGCGATAATTATTATTTTAGATATAACTCTAGCGATAATTATAATTATAGTATAATATAGTTATTGTTATAATTATATAATTATACTTATTTATAACCATATACTTATACTTATATTTATAGCTAGTCAGCTCTAATTGTCACTCTTGTTACTCTTGTTAACACCCAACTATTTCTTATTAGTATTAACAAAACCTTTAGCATAAATAATGTCTAATTTCTTTTTATTCTCTAGAGCCAAGCCTCCAGCTTCAAGCTTAATCTTGGACTTAGGCTTAGTCTTCGAGCTTCGCTCGCGGGTGAAACCCGTAGGCTTAGTCTTCGAGCTTCGCTCGCGGGCAGAGCCCGTAACAACAAAAGGATTATACTTTTTAACTTCCATTATTTTTTATATATAGAAATGAGTCTTTTAAATAAGTTCAAAACCAATTCGTATTGTGTTGGTGGCAGACATTATAGTGGCACTAATAACATAAGAGGAGTTATCTCAGCCAAAGGAACTAAGATGTTAAAAGGTAATTGTGTTAAGTGTAATAGAAATAAATCAATGACAGTATCTGATGCAACAATAGAAGCAGAGGGATTGAAAGATTTCTTTAAAAGTGTTGGTAGAGCTACAGTTAACTTTGGAAAGAAAGTTGCTAATAATTCAATAAGAGCATTAGAGATTGCAAGTAAAATAGGAACTGCAGCGGCATCTAGAAACCCTAGAGCTGCTTTATCAGCCACACCTGATTTAATTAAATTTGCAACTACTGGTGAAGGTATAAAGGTAGTACAAAAAGGAAGAGGTTTATACTTAGGTACAAAGAAAAGATAATTATTTGATTATGATTATATTTATGTTTATATTTATGATTACGATTATCGGTAAATATTTATACTAATATTATTATTACTAAAGACATTGTTATTACTAAACACTATTAACTTTAGTTTAAAAAACACTTAATTTATTTTTCTTGTTCTTCTTATAATCCTCATATACCTTGACTAATTCATTATATTCATCATTATCTATTTTATTATCATTCATTGATTTAGTATATAGTTTATTAAATTTATCACTAAACTGTTTAGCTAGAATATACATTTGTGAATACTTTATAATTTTATTTCTTATTTTAGTATTAATTGTTTTTGATAATGAACCACAAACAGTTGCTGTAGCAAAAGCTGAGGGTATAGAATAAGGTAATCCTATACCTGTTAATGCAACTGATGTTGTTGTTGCTGTTGTTGCAATTGATGATAATAGTATTTCTGTTATCTCAGCTACGTTAATATAATTTTTATATCTACTTAACTTCTTATCATAATTATTAGTTTCAGTTTCATAATAATTTCTAATATCTTTTATAATGTTAATATTGTTGTTAAATTTATTATTAGCTTGAATCTTTTCATTTATCTGCTGTTCATTGACAGCAGCAGCTTCGCGCATCAACCGTTCTGATACTGATGATAAATCTGGATACAGTAAGCTCTCACTCGGTGCTGTTGGCTGACTCATTTTCATTAGTAAAAAAACTTTCTATTTCTTTTGTTATATCTTCTTGTTTAAATCCATAATGCATCTCAAGTCTGTCTTGCTCTTTATTATCAAGTAACTTACTTCGTAAAAGTATAAAAATTATATATTGTACTATAACACCTCTAAGAGATTTATTGTATTCTTTCATTTCCCTTACACCATTAGTAAACATTTCATCTAGTTGTATGTTAGTGATATTCTGATTAAACTTATTATTATCAAATTCTTGTTTTAATTGATTATACTTAGAGATAGTGTAAGCGGCAACTTTATTACAAAAGATAACAGTATTTGTGACTTCATTTGCTGATTTAATGAATTCTTTAATTAGATTTTCATTAACTTGTATTTCATTTAGCTGTAATATTTTAGTTGTAACTTTATCAAATTCACCTTTTCTTAGTTCAGTTATGTTTCTACTTAAAATATCAATTTTATTAGAAGAGGATATTAAGTTATTGTCACAATACTCTTTATTAACAACATCCTTTTCATCTATTGGAGGATGAACAATTGTAATTTTATAGGTATCCTTCATATCAATATTATCATTATCTTCTAGGAATAACCCACGAGCCTTACTTAGTGTTAAGTTGTTTGTTGATGTTGATTTATGTTTAGCTTGATTGAATCTATTTCTTGTCATTATTTATATTAAGAAATATCTATATTTAATGATTCTAAAACTTTATTATTAGATTCAAAGTCAAACTCGGATTTTAATAATTCCTGTTCGTAATATTTACCTTCTATTATCTCTCCATTAATATCTTCTATTTTATATGTTGGTGGTTGTGTTTTTAGAACTTCATTAACTTTAAATAGTTCTCTATTCCAATTAGAAGTATAACCTTTAGAGAAGATATTACGTTTATCTGCGTTTCTAACATAATCACCAACTTTAAATTTTGGCTTAATATTCTTAAAATTAAAAGTGTATTTAACCTTATCAGGATTATTAGAAGCATCAACAGGTGTCATATTAATTGTTGAATGGATGTTATTGTTATATGTTATGACTGCATCATTTAATATATTTACCCAATTACCATCACCATTGATGAACATTGGTTTATTTATTATGTGTAATAATGTTCTATTGAATCTCTCTATAAACACAGCCTTTAAATCACCATAAGTAGAATATATTTTCGTTTCATATTCTTTAAGTAAAGATTTAAATGTTTTATTATAAAACTCACTACCTTTATCTACCCATAACTTTTCTGGTTTTCTACTTTCAGAGCCACCCTGTGGACTTTCACTTAAAACTATTTTAAAACCATTAGTTATAGATAAACCAGATTTATTCTTTAATGGAATAGCCCATGCATATTTTGTGAATATATCTATAACTGTTAATATAAACTTATAATTATTATTGTATTTACTTAGAGATGACTTATCAATTAAATCGGCTGACCAAGTTTCATCTTTATATAGTGGTATTATTCTTTGTCTTTTAAACTTTGTTATTTGAGGACTGAATACTTCTTTAGCTAGTAGTTGTTGTTGTTACATCATTATGGGCGTAGCCAGGTGTTTACCCTTCATTTACCATAGTTAAAAACAAAATTATCTAGTTGTTCTTGATTAATAATATTCATAGATAATAGTTGCTTAGATATATCTAGCATTTCGTCATATAATCCATCATGACCAGCTTTTGTTTCTAGTATTAATAATTCTAGTCTTTCTATCAGGGAACCTGCTTCCTAGATTAAATTATTTGGGTTGCTATTTAGTCCCCTACCATATACATCATCTTTTGCCCCCATTATACGTTTTATTGTTCTATATCTAGCACTTTTCTTATCCCCTTTTCCTAAATCATATCTAATATCCTTTAAAAACCTTTTTATTTTGTTTTCATCTTCCTCAATTTCACCATGTTTTATATTAGGGTTAGTAAGAAAGTTTATAAGTTCATCTGACAACTCATATATATTATCCTTAACTATAAATGAATTTTCTTGGTAAATTAGTTTAACACCATTCATTTCAAATTCACCAATATCTAAATTTCCGAACTTTAACTTTAATTGGGGATTAGATTGAACTGACATCAAATTAATAATTTGAGCCGTGTCTTTATCTACTAACATTCCTGGTTTATCTCGAGCTTCCTCTACAGCTTTGCCATTGGACTTCATTAAAGCTTCATTAAACTGGGAACCAACTTGCTCGATCTGCGAAGCAGTTTCACTGATCATCTTAGTTTGTTTATCTAACTCTTGATTTTGCCAATCTACTGCTCTTAATGTTTGTTCACTTAATGCTAGATTCTGTTCATTGTTTGCATTTAGTGTTTTAGTTAAAGGATCAAATAACTCTTCTATTTCACCATAATACTCTTGTTGTTTTAATTTATCTTCTAATCTATTTCTTCTGTTTTGTTTTTCTAGATTGTTTAATTCTATAAGTTTATCTAGTTCAGTCATTTTTTATAATTATAATAAATCATTATATAGTGTAATTGCAGCGAGGATTAACTTTCTATCATCATTAATGGTTAGCTCTTTAATATTATTTATCAGCGAAGCTGTTTCACAGATAAGTAGGTCTTTGTTTAAAATTAAATCTGCTGCACAGATTTTATTTACTAGATCTCTTTTGAATAGATATAGATTCTCATCGTGAGGATAGCTTTTAATGTTATTTACATAAAATCTTTTATCATCAAATATATTTAAACTAATCTTAGTTGTTTTTGTTGTTGTCATGTTATTACCAACTTTTTGTATTCTACATTCATCTACTGTTCTCTGTATATTATTCATTAATGCATCACAATACTCTTCATGTTTAGCATTATTATGCTTCTTTATTCCTTTTTTCTTTAGTATTCTTTGGGCTATCTTTAAACGGGCTCTGCCCGTGGGTAACCAAACTATAAGTCTTAGGTGTTAAGACTATAAATTCCTCAATAATCCTACACCCAAGCTCGTGCTTAAACTTGCCGGGGACTTTATTATTTGTCTTGATTGGTTTTTCGAGATTGGATAGATCCATATGCTCATCACTAACTTTACCTTCACTATAACTTAATACAAAACTGTCTGTATCCATATAGTGAAGTGTTAGATCTTTGAGGGATGGTTGTAGAATATTATAGAATACATCATACATGTGTAATTTGCTTAGTTCGAGTATTGTTACTCCCACATATACAGGTGAGCTATATTCTATTTTTTTCTTTATATATTCTATTTGACAATAATCTCTATATCTAGTTATATTCTTAAATGTTGGTTTACTTACATTTTTCATTATTTTTTCTTCATCATGCAAGAACTTGCTTTGAAAGAAATGCAGAGGATTCATACACATTCTTCCATATAGTGAGTTATTCATTAATTTCCTTACATCCTTTTCTGCTTCAGATTTAGCTGTTGCTCTTTTGTTAGTATTGTTTTGTATATAATCTCTACATATGTAGTCTTGTTTAAATTTAATTACTCTATGTATTTTGTTACTTTTACTCCCATCTTAACATAGAACTTTAACATCCTATAATGAACCATATATTCTGTTTTGTTGTTTTGATCTAAGATTAATTTCTCTGATCGGTGTAACCGCTTCACGGATCTTGCTTCGCTCCCATCTCTTTCCTTGTAACCTAATTCATTATCATTTATCTTTCTCTTATTGGGCATTAGTGCTAGTTGTTCTGTTCTATCTTTACATTCATTAGTATAATCAATACCACAAACTATATAATAACCATGATCACTATCATCTGGAGTATTCAATATTACATCGAGGAACCCACTTGGCGGATCTAGAGTAGTAGTAGTAATAAACTCAAAATCCTTATAAGGTAACTTTTGCATCATTGCATAACCATATAGGTTGTTTGCGTCTATGTACCATATGGACCTTCGCCGATTATTAATATATCTATCACCCATTATTCCACATATACCACCTCTCAACAAAATCATCTAACATTTGTTTATCTTGCAATGTATCTAGTGTAACACCACTTGACATTAACCAACAATCAAAACTATAACCTGGGAGACTAACGTAATGTAGTGGGTTGAGCTTGAATTCTTTCATACTTAATTTAACATATTCATTCATGCAATAGTCTAATATTTCCACATCATTCTGTAAATACTCTATAGTTAGATCTTTACCAGTTTTATGACTGTTTTCATTATTACAGTTATCTACTTCTTCTTGTGTTGGTAATTTATTATGTAGTGAGGATTTGAAGTCTTCTATTTTTAGATTACCTATAAGATTTTTATACGACTTTGTCGTGGTTCCCCAGGAGTCTAAACCAAAGTATTCATATGGATATAATGTTTTAGTTTTACATCCATATATCTTTGCCATTTGATCTAGAGGCATAGCTAAGAAGTTATAACTATCTAAGAATTTGAGACAACCAATGCTAAACATCTTAGACTTACCAGCAGCTAGTGGTATGTTATCTACTTTTCTTTTATCATTATTCTGTTTGAAGAGTTCACTGTATAGTAAGTTGAAGTCATAGCCAGAGCCATTATGGAATATTACAGGAATGAAGTTTTGTTGTTTATACCTCAGATTACATATCTTACATGCTGGTCCTCTATATTTACCAGTTTCATGACAATGATCTCTTACTTTATCAGTGTAACCGCTTCGCGGATTAATACATGTTTTGCTGCAGATATGACAAGTGTTATTAGTTTCATGGTATAATTTATCTTCTTCTGTGAATATCATCTTTTCATTGTGTTTGAAATTATTTTCTGTTTCTATTTCTAACAGATCTCTAGCAAATCTTTTGATACAATCAAGACCGAAGTAGTGCTTGAAGTTACCTTGCCAGGTGTAACACACAGCTATTGGAATATGTTCAGCTATTACATATTTACTATCATTAGTTGAGACTTCAACAATGCAACCTTCTATATCGGCAGTTATAGTATTTTTTATATTCTGACGTTTGTGTTCATTTATAAAACTAATATGTTTTTTCTTAGGACAAACAATCTCTGGTTTGAATGAGTTGTTGCATTCATGTTTGTCATATTTAATTTTTGAATCAAACCAATATGTACATCTATCACAGTAATAGAATTTGTGATTCATTCTATTTGGTCGATCTAACAAGGTTTCTATGTTTTTAATTAGAGCACAGTGTTCTATTTGTCCATTACTCCAAACTAGTATTCTTACATCTTTTCTATCTTTATTAAAGTCATCCACTGGTTTAAACAATTCTACTTAACCCCCACCACAAGGTGTGTATAACCAAATAATAATATTATATAATTTCTGTATTCTTAATATATATCCGAAGTCATCTTCATGTTTTTGTCTTGGCTCAATAAGTTTATCTACATATTTACTTTCTCGAGTTGTATGGTGCGTGGCAGGATATAGCCAAGCAGTAATAGTTAGTTGCAAGCAATTGTATTTATAACTTCGTATATTCAATATCGATTTAGAGTTTTTGAGATCGGCTGGTAAATCTATATGGGTACCAATAGATGCTTTAGTTGGTTCAATGTTCAACTGAATACTTCTTATTCCAAGAAACTCGAAATCATAACCATAACCTTCATATATTTCCTTTTCGAAGTCTAGCCATTGAGTGAAGTCTCCATTTTCATAAATTGCGTTATTATTAATATAGTCAGTATTGAAAAATATTTTTGCAATCTTAACGTCTTCTTTGGTTCTCTTCTTATAATCACACTCGATTGTAATCTTATATTTAAAACTCTTAACTCTACGAAACTGATAGCAGTTTTTAATTTCTTCTAAAGAGTAATTAGTTGCTTCATCTATATCTTTAATGTAATTCCCTCCTTTATCAGTAATATAAAATTCTTTCATGTTCTGACTGGAGTTTATATCAAAGTCTTCTGTGTTTTCTAGATACTTACGATTATGACTATATGAGTGAGTAGTTAGAGCTATTTTATTCCTAAATTCTTCATGACATTCTTTACACTCATACCTAATTTTAGAGTATATATTACCATCTTCGGCTTTAGGTTTAGTTTTAGTTTCAGCTTCATCAAGATCCATAATAATATCCCTAGCTCTTTTCTGGTGCTGGTTTATTAAAGTGTGTTTGAGAAAACCCTTCCTTGAACCAAAGGATAAATCACATATATCACAAAGGTTTACATTACTGTTAGTTGAACGAGACATGGTGTATTTTATTAGGGAAAATTATAAAAAAAATAATTTTTCGAAAGTAAAAAATGAAGTGTGATAAGTGTAAAAATAAGCCTTGGAAAGAGTGTTGTGATAATTGTAAAGAATTAGAATATTCTTGTTATATATGTGAGAATGTAGTCAAAGTAAAGGATTATATTGAACATTTACGAAAACATTATAATGATAAGAATTTATATTTAACATGTTGTATGTGTGGGGTTAATAAACATATTTCTTACTATAGATTTAGAAATGCTAAGTGTAGATTGTGTATTTATCTTCATAGATACAGATATGGCCATACTAGAAATCAATTCAAGGAGCATGTTTATAAGTATAATATTAATTTATCTGTCATGTAGTTTTTTATTGATGGATAGACCTTCGGTCATGCTCTGCCATTGGTGGAAGAACCTTCGGTCTTGGTTGGTGAAACAAGGCTTGCCCTTCCCCAACCACTTCATGGATAGACCTTCGGTCATGCTCTGCCATTGATGTTAGGAACAAATTTTAGTGTTGGTTAATTTCCTGTGATTAGTGTTAGGAAATAAAACAAAAATTTTGGTGAGTTGTATATTTTTTTTTCTAGAATTAAAACACTTCATATTTTAATGTTAGACCTAGAGTGAATATGTAGTAGTAGATAAAACAGGGAAACCAGCAAGCAGTAAAATTTGTTCCATTCGACGTGAGCGATTAGCGTTAGGAGAAAAGGAACAAATTTTGCTGGTGGCTGGTTTCCCTGTTTTATCTACTACTGAAGAAAGAGAAAAGATGTGATAACTTTAGGGTCAAGATTTAACGAATATCGAATGTTTCGTTCGACATTCGTGTATACAGTCCTCAGTTTTCACCATAAATTTTTGTATGACTATTCGTTGTTTGAACGCTTCTTCGCAATCACCAAGAGACTGTTTTTATCACAAAGAATTTAAATGTTGAAAAAGTTTTCGATGAATTTGATCCTAACATAATTTAATGCTCAGCAGACTCAATGTTTACCAAATTGCTAATTCCTAGCTAAATATATCATACACATAACAATAATATACTATGCTTTTTCTCATCAATTGGGTTTGCAAATAAAAAAGAAGCTGGATGGAAGTGGAAATAATTGCTTCCCTAAAAAAATTCTTTTTTGGTTTTGATTGTGAGAAAATGACAGGAAAATAAAAAGAACACGCTTTCGAATCATGTAATTTGAATACTAATAGCAAGAGAACTTCTATTGATTTTTTAATGCACGATTCGGGAAATGTGTCTTATGTTACAATCTTGTATATAAATCCCTTCCTAAACCCGTTACAGCTTTTAATTATTTGAGCGAAATTCATTTCCAGCAAGATCCGTGCAGGGATATCCTACATTATGAATCACCTTGCAAGAACCTCGCAAAAATTTAATCCACAATAGTAGGAAACATTTTGTGCTGCCAGCTGGAAACAATGAAAACCAAAAATTAAGCCAGTCAGGGTTTTCTGAGTTCTGTCGATAATTTCTAGAAAAAAGTCTTTGATTTTGATGCTTTATCACGTCATATTTATTAGGTGAACATACAAAACAATTGCATGCAAAGCAATCCCAGACAAAAGGGAGCTAGAGAAAAGGTCCCCTTCAATGAGCTCCTTGAATGGGACAAAAAGAGAAGAAGCCTTTGAATCAGGAACAACAAAAGCACCCTAGGCTACTAGTTAGTGGTTTTAACTAATTTTTGGTGATTGCCGTTTCGAATACAATTGGTGAGAAAAAATTTCCAAAAATAATAAAAGTGAGGGCAATACGGATCAAAATTTTAAAAAATAGTCAACACAAAAAAACAACACATGATCGCAGATTGATGTGACAGAATTAATTGAAAATGAAAAGCTAATTTCTGGTTGAATTCTTGAAATAATCAGATATAACTTGGAAATTTAGTTGAGATATTTTCTCATACTTCTAAAACATTGTTGTACCCCAGGCTCTGAGAACCAACTGCACAAATCTTTACACGTTTTGAACAAGGTGGATGAAGCAAAAAAGGATTTTTTTGTTTTCATTGCACAGAATGCACACATATCCAACTTGTAGTCGCAACCGCGAAGTCGCTTATAGCCTTTTTGCTGCTTTTTCTTGAGGGGAGCTATTAAGTTTTAAATTTTAGATAAACCCTCTTGATATTGGACAGGAAGGGAAATATAGAGGAGAGACAAGTTCACGCCGTCAAATGAAGCATTAATAGTGTAGATTTTATATAAAGATGTCTGGAGCCGTTGAAATTTTCTCATCACAGAACCAGTTATCGGGTTGCTTGCAAAAATCAATGGCTGGCAAAGTGGCAAAACAATTTTCTTGATTTTGTCTTCTTGTGGCCATAAACCCCCTTGAAACCCCTTTGTGAGCCCCCTTGAATTTCGAATCAGTTCGGTGACCAGCGCTCATTAAGTTGAGGGCAAGTGTGCTGTCGTTTTTCTGCATCCTCCGTGCTGATCTTTGGTTCCAATTGTTCGGCCGCCGTTTCTCTATTGATATCTGCTCAAACAGCAAAAATTGTCTGGAGCGTCGTTATGTTGGCCATTGCTCTGTTCTCTAGCTCTGCCGTTTCTAATTTTGTCTAAATCATGACTGTCTGATTCATAATACAACAGCGCCGAGAAGATGTTCCGTCGATAAGTTGGTGGGGCTTACTAGAGCTGTAGCCTTCATGCAAGGGCCTTCATGAAAAAACTGTAGCCTTCTGGATGTTTGTTTAAATGAATTTAGTTATAACAAATTGTGCTCATGTTATTTCGCCAAACATTACGTGGGATTCTTTTATATGCTCATCAATTGAAATCCAAAATTTCAATTTGTTTAACAGCCAGTTTTGCGTCAACTTTAAATACTCTGACGAACTGAAATTGGTTAGGAAACTTGGGAGAACAAATTTATGGAGTCACTTTTTTTTATGGAGTTAATTGTGTGGGGTTGCTTATTCTAGGACCTTCGTGTCCTTCTTTTTTTTCGTGGGCTTCCTCTAGCAAAATAAAAAATCATTGTATGGTTGGTTGAAATACAACTGGCAATCCTATTTGTACTACCAAAACAAAAAGTCAGTATATATCTTTTATTTTGAAGTCAACCATTTGAGTCTCGGGTGCACGGCAAACACTGTTTACTACTTTAATCTATATTTAAAACCGTTATAAAGGATTGTTTACACATCTGTGATGAGTTTTGCTATTCAATTGACTTTTTGTGAAGAGCTGCAGTTTTTTGTGCTTTTTTAGATGGGTAACAAATGATACAAATGAAAAGAGTGACCCGATAACTGATTCATGACAACAGACTAACGATCGGTAAATTGTCTGATGGTTAGAAAGCTCAATCAGTTCGGAAAACTTGATTGTCAGTAGTTTTGAACAGATCAAAGATGCTTTGTACATAATATTTCTTTTGATAAACACAGTTCCGCAGTATGTGTGTATCTTGACGCCCCACAAATTGGCAGTGAAAACTTTTGTCAGAAACTTGGTTTGCGAAGAGTACAATTTCCTGCTTCAACTAAAATTTTTGATGCCACCAGATGGAATTGATCCACATTACCCCAAAAAACTAAAATCTGCAGTTTTTTTGTGCGGATTGTCATGAAGTCATATCTGTTTGATTGGTAAATATATTAAAAAAAATAGTCTTTACGGTTACCACGAATGTTGTTTTTTTGTGTTAATAGGCTGTCTAGGTAGCAAAATATAACTTCTTTTAATGGTTGGTTGAAATACAACTAGAAATCATATTTGCACTAAAACACCAAAAAGTCGGCCTATTTTTTTTAATTTAAAGTCAACCATTTTTTTCACTGGTTTACTGCAAATACTGTTTTCTCTTTTAGGTTACAATAAAATACGTTTTATTGGATTGTTAACGCATTTCCAATGTATTTTGGAGCAAATTTGCGGTCTGATTGTTATTTTTTTAATGTGACAACTGATACAAATGATAAGAAGCCAGAACCCAGGCGATGCTTATTAAATGACAATAAAATGTGGCCGCGGAATTTTGTTTAAATTTAGCGGCAGAAGAATTTTGAATGTTGGTCATGCTGACAAACAGCAATACTTTTTATGTACCTCTATTTGTGTTTCAAAGTTCTTCGCGGTGAAACCTTTCTTTCTGCTGTGTTTTCCAATAGGGTGGAAAACACAGGCTTTTTTGGGTACTTTAACCAAAAACGATGAAACGCTTATCTGGTAAGGATCTTGTAAGTGTCTTACCAGATAACCGTTGCAATCCTGCGTCTTAGCAGATAACCGTTTTTCGCAAGAAACCTGCAAGATCTTAGCAGATAACCGTCCAAGTTCGTCTAGGGGAGCCAGATTAAGTACAGAGAGTTTGTATAACACAAAGGTATTAAAGGACGCTTCTCAGTCTTCACTTTAGCGCTTGTGTTTTTTTCAGACTTCGTAGGATAAATGTAGCCTGAGCGAAATCAATTATATCACAATCAAGATGAAATGCCTTTCAAGAATCTTAAAATACTCTTGATATGCAAATTTTCACAACTGAAATCGGATTTTACTGTTTTTACAGTGAAGTATTCTAGTCAATCGCTGAAATGCGCAGAAGTATTAGTACTTTAGTACCAGAAGTAATAGTACTTATGGACAACTTAAAAAAGCGTTTAGTTCATCATCAGTGCTTGAAATTGTTATCTGGTCAAATCAGAGCCATATATAACTGGCATTGAAACTATTCGATCTTGCATTGAATAAACTAAAATTATGTTATAAAGAGCAGCGTTTTTATAACATAAGGCGTCATTAGTAAATAATAAGAGCGTTAAGAGCGGGGGGTATTCATGCGATACTAAACATGGGAATATAGGGAGTGATCATGAGTGGGCATTCCTAGGATCTTAAATATGTGATTTTAGGAGGACATGGTGAGAGGATGATCCTGTGATACTTGAACATGGGAATATAGGGGTTGATATTAATTGGGTCTTTTACGATACTTAAACATGGGAATACAGGGGGTTTTATTAGGTGTTTTTTTTACGATACTTAAGCATGAAATATAGGAAGTGATTGCCAAGTGGGTATTCCTGGGATCTTGAACGCGTGCATATAGGGCCTTATGCTGGGTGGCTAATAATACGATACTTAAACATGGGAATGTAGGGGGTTTTAAATGGGCATTTTTTATGGTACTTAAGCATGGAAATATAGGGGATACTTA
Organism: Convolutriloba macropyga; assembly: GCF_964194025.1. Classification (NCBI taxonomy): domain Eukaryota; kingdom Metazoa; phylum Xenacoelomorpha; order Acoela; family Convolutidae; genus Convolutriloba; species Convolutriloba macropyga. The sequence goes on along the minus strand of NW_027453659.1, from coordinate 27,221 downwards.
AACATGGGAATATAGGGGGTTATTTCAAGTGGGTATTTTTACGATGAATGAACATGGGATTAAAGCGGATTATCTTAAGCCAGCATAACAGTATAGGGATGGAAGGACAGGGGGTTGGTAAACGTGTCATCATTGAAAACCATTGAAATAGGTTTGGTTGGATTAAATTGCAATTTCTTTCTCAATATTTTTTTTGTTTTCTATGTATCTACCTCTTTGCTTAACAATAAAAATTGGGTGATTAGGCTTAAAGTCTCATTTCACAAAGAGCGCTCAATGGCAACGATTGCAAGGTTAGATTTGAAAAGTATTCACGAACTATATCTTGACGAGAAAAAAGAATATTCAGGGTATGGTGAAAGGTACCTGTATTTGTTAGCAACTTGTTTTTACCTGGACCCTGATCTGGATTTGTATTTTGCATTGAAGTTAAGACCCTATTATGGCCTCATTGGCATTGAGAATTCTACACTTGACAAATATTTCAAATCATACAAAATTTTAAGATTGCAAGCTATTCTCCATGACGCTTCCGGTTTTGTCTTTGATCACAGCGAAAAAGTTCAGGTTATTTTTACGTCTTGCCCTGTCAATTCAAAAATGAGTATCATGGTCACGTGTCAGACATGGCGTTCTGCCTCTATGTGAAAACTTTTATGAAAATTTTTTTCAGTTTATTGGAATGATGAAACTGCGACCAGCTGTTTTTGATATTGAAGGCTTTCGACATAAAAAATCGGGTTTTATAATCAAAGAGCTTTCTGCATATGCTCATAATTACAGTGATACAGTTTCTTTCCGACCCCCCAAGTTCCTTCAATATACTTTCCTCAAGTGAACAAAAGTCTTACCAGTGGGTTTCAAAATTTCTTCATGGTTTGGCTTGGGAGAGCGGAGATTACCCCTATTGCTATTTGCAGCAACTTATTCAAAGCACCAAATTTCGTTTTCCTTTTGCCTTTCATGCAAAAGGAACTGAAAAAGCAGATACTTCGAAGAAGTAACTCCAAAACGACGTTATCAATTTGGAGACGTTGTTACGTCCAAAGGTTGAAAACCTTAAAATATATCGCGACATACCAATTTGTGATTTACATGCGGTAAATTGTCCCAAACGACAACGAAGCAGACACTGTGCTACTAAGAAGGCCAAATTGTTTTACCAGTGGCTGACGAATGAGTCGTCGTTTGGAAAAATCAACTCCAACTCTCCTTCAAGTGAATTTGTCTTCAAATTTGACAGTTTACAGTTACATAACGTCTGAAGACCAGCTAACCGTTTGTAAGCATTTGTTAAAGAAGAGAAAGTTGATACTCGTGAACAAACTGTGCTAAGGAAGCAACAAGATACCTGTACTGACACAGAAATAGAAACACTGAAAAAATACCTTTCCCTCTCGGGTTATTTCAATTTATACCATATCTGTGCAAGAGAAAGCGCGAAGAATGAAACTAACCCCTTTACTTATGCCCAAGAATGCAGTACCAGTTCAGATATCTCCAACAGATGAAAGTCTTCCGGTTGAAATCAAGGAGAGCATCAGAGGCAGCAACGTAGAGTCAGTTGTGTTCAGAGATAAAACTGACAATGTGAATGCAAACTATATTGCTTACCAAAAAACTGATGAAAACTCGAAATTTGTTTGTTGTGAAATTTTTATTGCCAATTAATTATGCATGAGCTTGAGCTTCAATTGATTGTTTAATTTGAAAAACTGTTTCAAATGCACCAACCCGATGACAACAATTACGCTGGAGGAGCTATAACTGACTTAGTTCTTGACGAAAATCACCAAGAAAGGCGATCTTGGCGGTTTTGTAATTCTAGAGTTCCAAGATCTGAGGTCGTTTATTTTACCCAAATTTTCATAATAGCTTTTCTGAAAGGGTTTTCCTCAGTCAAATTGGTGTTTTTTTAAACTTGATTGTGAAGAATCAACATTCTGGTTTTCACTCCTCTCTTGCACAGTTGGATACGCTCTACTTAACCCGAAACTATGAATAAAGTAATTTCAACTACCGCTAGACTTTTTATGGCAGTTTTAGGCCCCTCATGTTGTAGAAAAACTGAATTGATTTTCAAAATGTTACTTCAAAGCATCTTCTCACCCAAGTTTGAATCAATATTTTATTTCTACCAGCATGACCAACCTAAATCTCAGTTCATTGAGAGAAAAATGAACATTCAGTTCATAAAGTTTTCCGGTTTTGAGCAATTATCAGAACTAGATGATTGCCTTTTGGTATTTGACGATTCATGTGAAGAAATTTTTAATGATAAAGAATTTTCTAAATTAGCGACAGCTGGACGTCATAAAAAAATCAATGTGATTTACGTGAAGCACAACTTGTTTCAACAGAGCAAATGGTCGAGAACGATTGATCTTAATACAACACACATTGTTTTTTTTTAATCGCCTCTTGATATTCAACAAATTGTTTTAATTGGTCGACAACTCAAAAACTCAATTTTTGAGAGAAATTTACGAGTTAGCAACAAAGCAACCTTTTGTTCATTTATTAATTGATCTAGACCCAAAAACTTCAGATGCATTACGTTACTCCTCTAATATTTTGCCTCCTGCTCCCTCAATTTTTTTAATTACCTTCAGCAAAAGCTGTCATTACAAATCTAACCGATGAAAGAGAAAGAAGTATGTATGCTTCAGCAAATGCTACAAGTATCGGATATCAAGTTAAAAAAGTTAATCAAGTCAGCTACTAAAAAGGTTTTTTATTTTCTCTGCGAATGCTTCCTGAACGTAGTTAATGGTAACTTTCCCATTAAGAAAAACTCGATAGAAACCGAAGAAAATTCATTCAGAAAAATTGTATCTAAACAAACAAGTTTGAAAGCAAAAAAGAACATTTTTGTAAGAGCAATAGAACTAGTCAAAACGGTTAGCTTTGCCTGTTATCTGTACTTGAAAAAACCATAATGCATGCAGAAGAGTTTGTTCTGATTCCGAAACGAATGTTCATGTCGAAACAACCTTTAAAAAGCGAAAATCTCGACAACCCAGCCAATAGAAACAAAGCAGCTCAGTTAACACTCATGCAAAGAAATATACCAAGTTCCGAGGGCAGCGTGGAAAGAGCAGATGGAGTAGTTTAAACAGAGCCAGTGTTAACCGAGCGGGAAAAAGAAGTTGAAGAGCCCGAGAAAAAGGACTCGATTAGTGATGACAGCGAAATTGATCCAGTTGTCACAAAAAAACCGGAGAGTGCCACCACAACTTTGGAATCAATAATGGCACTAGTGAAACTAAAAGGAAAACACAAAATCCAACGTGCAGAAATCTTGCTTGATCTTATCCTCCAATCAGTAGCAGTAACATTTGAAGAGGAAAGCAAGTTACTATACATCAATCAAGAGCTAACAAATTTACAAGTCTCCAAATATTTGTATGATCTACAACAACCCACTAAAAAAATGATCTATCAGCATACTCCCAAATTTTAGCTGTTCTCCCGATTGAGCCTGAACTTGTTGCAAACACTTACGCCAAGCAAATTATACAAGCCTATGAAAGTGAACAAGAATTCTTCCCCACCCAACAAAGTCCACAATCAGGAAGTGATAACCCAAAACGAGCCACAACAGGAAAAAATGACAAAACCAAAAGAAAAAGACAAACAAAAAAGAGAGCAAACCAAAAAAATGGGATCCCTTCTTCTTCTGAGAGAAAAACCTTGGAGCAGCTTTATTCAAAAAGCCCTGCTTCTTTTGGTAGCCCAAAGCGACTTCATACATAAAACAAAATGTCAATGGCTAAAGTGAGGTCATATTTAGAAACAAAACCGTTCTATACAAAAAACCGCTCAATTCGTTTAAAATTCCCTAGACAAAGAGTGATTGTAAAGGACATTAATGAAATTTGGTCTCTGGATTTAGCGCATGTTGATAAACTTGCAAAGTACAATCGAGATGTCAAATACCTTTTGATATCAGTTGACTGTCTGTCACGATATCTAAGAGTGGAACCAATGAAAACGAAATATGCAACAGAAGCAGCCCAAGCAATCAAAAAAATGATCAAGTACAAACAACCATTAAAGGTATGGGTTGGCGATGGTAAAGAGTTTCTTGGAGCTTTCGTAAGCTTGTCTGAGAAAAGAGGGATTCATTTTTATAGCACCTTTACTGAAAAAAGTCGGCTTTTGCAGAGAAAAAATTTTGCTCGCAAAAAAATATCATCTACAGATACCTTGAAGAAAAGTGGACTGACTCTTATACCTTGAAGAAAAGTGGACTTACTCTTATATTGATAAATTGGATCAATTTGTGAACACAATTAATTCACGTGTTAACCGGGTCACTAAAATTGCCCCCAAATAGATTTACATAGAAAGATGTACCAAGACTGGTCTCTCTAAGTCCTCAAACAAGTATCCTTCAAAAACCCAAGTTTTTTATTGGAGACTTTGTTAGAATTGTCAGAAAGGACGAATTGTTCAGAAAAGGATACAAACAATCCTTTACTGAAGAGGTATTTGAGATTGCAGATATTCCGACGTTGTGACCGCCAAACTTTTCTATTATTGAAGCAAACAAAGGAAAAATAGAGGGTAAATTCTATCAGCCATAATTACAACTGGTTCGTGAACGCAGCAAATAAAACGGCGCGCAATCAATTTGAAAATGAGTCCACAGCACATGTTATATCGTCTGCATCGATGCAAATATTCAAATCAAAAACTCTAGCTTTATTTCGAAACCTTTTTAATGATGAAATTCAACTTTCTGGCGATTGGAGGGTAGCGTTAAGTGAAATTATTTATCCAACGAAAATTGAAATTGTTGTGGAGGAGGAATTTATTGCTTTCAGCTTGAAAGAATATGAAAAAGCTACAAAAAGGGGGCTGCAGAAGCCAATGTTATCTCACGACCATACAATGGATCAGAATTAGGGTTTACTCCAGGGACATTTGACAACGTAAATCAATTTCCAGCATTAATTAAGCATACAGCCGGACTGCTTCACTTTTCCTTCAGAGAAATCAGAAATTCTGGAAAATACGAAATTTTGTTTGTAAAACACGAAGGGATCACGTTTCTAAGCAAGGAAATTCCAAGTATCCTTGGTTTTGAGGGAGTTTCTGATGGCAATGGTATTTATAATGGCTATAAAATGAACACGACTGAAGATAAGTTTTTGACGAAAATCACCAAGAAAGGCGATCTTGGCGGTTTTGTAATTCTAGAGTTCCAAGATCTGAGGTCGTTTATATTACCCAAATTTTCTTAATAGCTTTTCTTAAAGGGTTTTCTTTAGTCAAATTGGTGTTTTTTTAAACTTGATTGTAAAGAATCAACATTCTGGCTTTCAATCCTCTCTTGCACAGTTGAATACGCTCTACTTAACCCGAAACTATGAATAAAGTAATTTCAACTACCGCTAGACTTTTTATGGCAGTTTTAGGCCCCTCATGTTGTAGAAAAACTGAATTGATTTTCAAAATGTTACTTCAAAGCATCTTCTCACCCAAGTTTGAATCAATATTTTATTTCTACCAGCATGACCAACCTAAATCTCAGTTCATTGAGAGAAAAATGAACATTCAGTTCATAAAGTTTTCCGGTTTTGAGCAATTATCAGAACTAGATGATTGCCTTTTGGTATTTGACGATTCATGTGAAGAAATTTTTAATGATAAAGAATTTTCTAAATTAGCGACAGCTGGACGTCATAAAAAAATCAATGTGATTTACGAGAAGCACAACTTGTTTCAACAGAGCAAATGGTCGAGAACGATTGATCTTAATACAACACACATTGTTTTTTTTAAATCGCCTCTTGATATTCAACAAATTGTTTTAATTGGTCGACAATTCAAAAACTCGATTTTTGAGAGAAATTTACGAGTTAGCAACAAAGCAACCTTTTGTTCATTTATTAATTGATCTAGACCCAAAAACTTCAGATGCATTACGTTACTCCTCTAATATTTTGCCTCCCGCCCCCTCAATTTTTTTAATTACCTTAAGCAAAAGCTGTCATTACAAATCTAACCGATGAAAGAGAAAGAAGTATGTATGCTTCAGCAAATGCTACAAGTATCGGATATCAAGTTAAAAAAGTTAATCAAGTCAGCTACTAAAAAGGTTTTTTATTTTCTCTGCGAATGCTTCCTGAACGTAGTTAATGGTAACTTTCCCATTACGAAAAACTCGATAGAAACCGAAGAAAATTCATTCAGAAAAATTGTATCTAAACAAACAAGTTTGAAGGCAAAAAAGAAAATTTTTGTAAGAGCAATAGAACTAGTCAAAACGGTTAGCTTTGCCTGTTATCTGTACTTGAAAAAACCATAATGCATGCAGAAGAGTTTGTTCTGATTCCGAAGCGAATGTTCATGTCGAAACAACCTTTAAAAAGCGAAAATCTCGACAACCCAGCCAATAGAAACAAAGCAGCTCAGTTAACACTCATGCAAAGAAATATGCCAAGTTCCGAGGGCAGCGTGGAAAGAGCAGATGGAGTAGTTCAAACAGAGCCAGTGTTAACCGAGCGGGAAAAAGAAGTTGAAGAGCCCGAGAAAAAGGACTCGATTAGTGATGACAGCGAAATTGATCCAGTTGTCACAAAAAAACCGGAGAGTGCCACCACAACTTTGGAATCAATAATGGCACTAGTGAAACTAAAAGGAAAACACAAAATCCAACGTGCAGAAATCTTGCTTGATCTTATCCTCCAATCAGTAGCAGTAACATTTGAAGAGGAAAGCAAGTTACTATACATCAATCAAGAGCTAACAAATTTACAAGTCTCCAAATATTTGTATGATCTACAACAACCCACTAAAAAAAATGATCTATCAGCATACTCCCAAATTTTAGCTGTTCTCCCGATTGAGCCTGAACTTGTTGCAAACACTTACGCCAAGCAAATTAAACAAGCCTATGAAAGTGAACAAGAATTCTTCCCCACCCAACAAAGTCCACAATCAGGAAGTGATAACCCAAAACGAGCCACAACAGGAAAAAATGACAAAATCAAAAGAAAAAGACAAACAAAAAAGAGAGCGAACCGAAAAAATGGGATCCCTTATTCTTCTGAGAGAAAAACTTTGGAGCATTTTTATTCAAAAGGCCCTGCTTCTTTTGGTAGCCCAAAGCGACTTCATACACAAAGCAAAATGTCAATGGCTAAAGTGAGGTCATATTTAGAAACAAAACCGTCCCATACAAAAAACCGCTCAAATCGTTTAAAATTCCCTAGACAAAGAGTCATTGTAAAGGACATTATTGAAATTTGGTCTCTGGATTTAGCTCATGTTGATAAACTTGCAAAGTACAATAGAGATGTCAAATACCTTTTGATAGCAGTTGACTGTCTGTCACGATATCTAAGAGTGGAACCAATGAAAACGAAATATGCAACAGAAGCAGCCCAAGCATTCAAAAAAATGATCAAGTACAAACAACCATTAAAGGTATGGGTTGACGATGATAAAGAGTTTCTTGGAGCTTTTGTAAGCTTGTGTGAAAAAAGAGGGATTCATTTATATAGCAACTTTAGTGAAAAAAGTCTGCTTTTGCAGAGAAAAAATTTTGCTCGCTAAAAAATATCATCTACAGATACCTTGAAGAAAAGTGGACTTACTCTTATACCTTGAAGAAAAGTGGACTTACTCTTATATTGATAAATTGGATCAGTTTGTGAACACAATTAATTCACTTGTTAACCGGGTCACTAAAATTGCCCCCAAATAGATTTACATAGAAAGATGTACCAAGGCTGGTCTCTCTAAGTCCTCAAACATGTATCCTTCAGAAACCCAAGTTTTTTATTGGAGACTTTGTTAGAATTGTCAAAAAGGACGAATTGTTCAGAAAAGGATACAAACAATCCTTTACTGAAGAGGTATTTGAGATTGCAGATATTCCGACGTTGTGACCGCCAACCTTTTCTATTGTTGAAGCAAACAAAGAAAAAATAGAGGGTAAATTCTATCAGCCATAATTACAACTGGTTCGTGAACGCAGCAAATAGAACGGCGTGCAATCAATTTGAATATGAGTCCACAGTACATTTTATATCGTCTGCATCGATGCCAATTTTCAAATCAAATACTCTAGCTTTATTTCGAAACCTTTTTCATGATGAAATTCAACTTTCTGGCGATTGAAGGGTAGCGTTAAGTGAACTTTTTTTTCCAACGAAAATTGAAATTGTTGTGGAGGAGGAATTTATTGCTTTCAGCTTGAAAGAATATGAAAAAGCTACAAAAAGGGCTGCATAAGCCGATGTTTTCTCACGGCCATACAATGGATCAGAATTAGGGTTTACTCCAGGGACATTTGACAACGTAAATCAATCTCCAGCATTAATTAAGCATACAGCCGGACTGCTTCACTTTTCCTTCAGAGAAATCAGAAATTCTGGAAAATACGAAATTTTATTTGTAAAACATGAAGGGATTACGTTTCTAAGCAAGGAAATTCCAAGTGTCCTTGGTTTTGAGGGAGTTCCTGATGGCAATGGTATTTATATTGGCTATAAAATGAACACGACTGAAGATAAGTTAATGAAAACTGACGACACGAAAGTTTGATATGGAGAGCTACCAGCGGATCTGTTGGCTGGTAAACATTTGATATTCGTATATGCAAACAGTATTGAATATCAGTTCGTGATTGACGCCAAAGCGCCTCTTTTACGAGTCATTGATTCAAAACAGCCTCTAAAAAACGGTAGTGTATGCAAAGTTGAGCCAAGACATCGAATAGTTTTTTCGAACCTTGATTACAAAAAGCTATTGACAAACACAATTCAGTCCATTTCTATTGAACTGCAAACAGAAACAGGTGACTTGGTTCCCTTCTCGGGAACAGGAAAAGTTTTTTTGAAGTTACAATTCAAAAAGTTTTCAATTTGAAATGGATTCATATTACGCAAATCAAGCAACTTCTTTGCCGCATTTTTCTGGACACTATAGACAAAGAGGTAGTGGCTTTGGAGCTTTGGCTGCAGTCATTCCTCGTGTTGCTCTACCCTTAGCACGTCGATTTATTCTACCGACTGCCAAACGTATTGGAAAGCAACTGTTGAAACAGAATGTTCCAGAGACTATGGACGTAGTAGGCAGTAAAAAATCTCTAAAGCAAGCGCTCAAAAGCACAATTTCTAAAACAGTAAAAAAACAGACTGGTGGATCACGGAAAAGAACATTACAACAACGTAGACAAAGAAGTCGGTCAAAGACCTACTCCAAAAAGTCAACAGCAGTAACCAAACGTGAAAACAGCATTTCCACTCGGAGGCCCCTGAAAAGAAGTCGGTCAGCTTTTTCGCAAAAGTTAACGATGATCACTAATTTGTTGCCAACAGAAGCAACTCACGGTTCTGTGGATTTATAAGAAAAACCAGCTCTCTTAGTAACGCTTGATGGAAGTTTCTGCCAAAAATTGGGACCTGTCTATAGTCCAAATGGACCTATGTTAGAGTTTGAAATCTCTGGTGATCGGAATAATTTTATAGATTTACAAAAAATTTTTCTTGAAATCAAATGTAAAATTGTTCAGTCGTCTGGAGCTGATTTGAAACACGATGCAGGAACTCCTACTGACAAAGCAAAAACTGATGCAGCATAGTTTTGCAACAATGTGTTACATTCATTGTTTTCTGATTGTACGGTATCTGCTAATGGACTGAAAATATCAAATGCTAACGGAAACTATGCGCACAAAAGTTTTATCGAGACCGAATTTTCTCAAAACAAAGACGCAAAAAACACATGGCTTGCTTGTCAAGTCTACTCATTTGAAAAAAACCCGGCTATGTTACCGACAACAGAAATTGATGGGAGAAAAGAATTAGTTAAAAAATCAGCCGAAAGCGCTTTTTATGGAAAAGTTGCCGTTGACTTCTTCACCTGTGATCGACATCTGCTTAGCGGTGTTACGTTTCGCATTGCATTCAGACGCTTTATTGATGATTTTGTCCTTATGTCCGATGACGCTGCAAAACACTACAAGGTAGAAATTTGAGAGCCCAATTTGTATGTCCGCAAGATGACGCTAAATGACGACGTTATGTCAGCCATTGAAAAAACCTTGTTAAATAGTCCCGCATTTTATCCCTACTTCGAAACCATAACAAAAACGTTTTTGGCTTCAGCTGGTCTTTATGGTTGGAAGCAAGATGATATTTTCTCGCGGGAACCAATCCGCAGACTTGCAATTTGTTTAAACACTAACGAAGCTTTCTTAGGCAATAACAAACTCAACCCGTTTCATTATCGGAAATTTGTTTTCGAACAATTATATATTTATCGCAACGGACTGCCTGTAGCCGATAGTCCAATATCAACAGAAGACGATAAACGTCTTTATTTTAACACAATATCCGACTTGGCTTATATTGACAACGGTCATTGAATTAAACTCAGCGAGTTTCCCAGTCATTTCCTTTTGGTTTTTGACTTAGCCAGCACACAACAAGCTTCCCATGATTTTTTTCACCCCGAGCTGACAAACAGTTCAATAAACGTTGAGCTGAAGTTCTCAGCAGCTCTTCCAAACAACATTGAATTTTTTTAATTGGCGAAAAAACAAGTACAATTTACGTTGACAGTGCACGACGTGTGTCGAAAAACCATATACTGACAAACTAATAAACGATGACGAAGTAATTGATTTAATTCAGCGCTGCAAGCTACTGAAGCGCAAATTTCTGGGTGTCTTTGCAGCAAAAAATTTCCCTGAAACTTTGCAACCAAATTCATTTATAATAGTCAATGCATCAACGTCTGACAATGCTGGAACACATTGGCTCCTATTTGTCAAAAACAAGAATTTGATTTTTGCCGATCCCCTAGGGCAACCAATATTGTTCTATAAGGATGTATATTGAAGACTCGTTTCTACCCAAGGAGACGTTCAGCTATGTCAAATTCTAGAAAACCAGCCGGTTCAAATTCGAGACCCAAAATTATGTGAACTATTTTGTATCCATATTGCTCATCTTATTTTCAGTTTTCGGCCAATTGTTAAATGTACTGATAATGATTTGATACGGTTTGCACTTCATATGATGATGATCTAACACTACAAATGTTTGAAAGAAATTCAATTTTTTCAAAATTTAATTTTTTCTTCATACTCAAAACGAATAAACAACAAATCGCTATCAATATTCAAATTTCCTTACCCACTCTCAAAAATATCCATAATCTGACAAAAAGCAACAGAGTGGGGACCATTTAAAATTGATTCAAATCTACGTAAAGTTTCACTACTGAAATTGTCAGTTTGAGTTGTTTGACCGGCAAAATCATGTTGTGCAATGACTTCTGCACCACCGTTGGCTTCACTGACTTGACAAAATTTTCATTATTTCTGTTGGAGTTTTCAGCAGTTTTGATCTGGAGCAGTTGCTGTTGTGATTATGTAACAATTGTTGGTAAGCTCTTCCGCACTGTTGCGGTAGAATCAGGTTTTTCTTCGTTTTTAATGCCGAAATCAACCGCTAATTTCAATTTAAAAAAACATGGCCTTTTGTCTCCAAATCTGTAGCTGATGAAAACAAGTATCGAAAAGTTGCGAAAAGACAAGATACGGGGAAAGCTTTGTTTCGCTTAAAAATTTCATCGTAGGTTGTTGCTGCTTCTGATGTGTCTATCAGTACATGAAAATGTTTAGTAGATGTCGTTGTTGTCAACTGACAAAATGCTGAATCAAAATGAGAACACACTGAAAAAGTTTTCACGCTTGACAAATTAATTTTTTCAGTAGTGACTGAAAATTTGAACTGTTTCTGAAACTGTTTGAAGTAACTAGGTGATCGTTCAAACATTGCTTCAACCACGACTTTTAAGTTCAGCTTATTTTCGATTTCTTAGCAGAAGGTCCGTCGGTCTTCAATTTTGATTCCGCTTCTTGTGAACTGATTGGAAAAAATTCCCTAATTTTTGGCGCTTTAATACGTTTGTCAATTTCTTCGGTAGTCAGTGACAGCCGTTGTTGAAATTAGTAATCGTCCTCAACTTTCTTGAATAGTTTCAGAAACACATACGTTCCAGTCTTCTCATACGTTTTGAGGGTGGCCCTGATTAGACGTTTTTCCGTCTTTGAATTATCATAATAACTATGCCCAAATTCAGAATCCTTTGTGGCAGAAAACGGCAAATTAGTCTCTGGTTATTCTGATAACAGATTTTGTGAAATTCGATATAAAATTTAACAGACCACCTCCAAGAAACACTCACACCAAAGTGGCGCGGCAAGCTTGGATTATACAAGTGTCAACTCTGTCTTTAATTGCAAACGGTTTCACCTGTGTGAAAACACAGACTCAAGTACGCCAGCGGCGTACGTGAGTCTGTTAATTCATTTCAACTTGGAACACTTTCTGTAGAATACATGTTTGTTCAATTATTAACACGTGCGTGGACCATGGAATTTTTTTACAAAGAAAGTTCAAAGATCAAATTGATAAGACATGAAACACGTATCAGGAAATTTGGGGCATAGGAAAACGTGTAGGAAAATTACTATTCTATAAAGCCCGTGCTTGTTTTTGCACGTGCAGTAAACATATTTGGTTCATGAAACTTTATTACACTTAAGGTCAGAGATCAAATTGATAAGAAGCCATAAAGTATATATTTACGTACTAGGAAAAGTGGGCAATAAAAGGAAAATTCAACACATATGTAGAAAAAATTATGCATAAAACAGCATAAACTTAAACATGGGACATATAGATATATATGTCGTTAAACATTGGTCTGGTGCACTGATAACAGCTAGCTTCAATAAATTTGTCTTCCTGCGGGTAATATGCAAGGGATCAAAATCGTAGATAATTGAGTGAAAACAAATGTGACCTAAGGGAGTGCCTGAACCACAAAATCAAATTGGTTATAACACTTCAGACCATTTTCTTCAGAAGTTAAAGTTGCTTTCTCTCTCTCTCTCTCTCAACTTTTTTATCTGATTTCTGTTGCTTGCTTGAACATTTCTTCAAATTTCAAAATCTCAGAATGCCTGTTTACTTGCTCTCTGATTCTGATGAGTCCTGGCAAAGGATTTTAGAATATCAGACCATGTACGACAATTATGTTGTTTTTGTTCAACAGTACAAAGTTTTTTTTTATGAAAAATTGGATTACATCAGACCACTTCATTATACCAAAATCAATTATCGAGTTTGTTGCCACTTTGCCGGGAAAAAACTTATCTACTCATGGAAGTGTTATAACTTCCAGTGGCTTAGTGCCACCACAACAACTGCAGTTGTGTGAGCCGCAAGACCTTGCAACATTGCCCGATGAGACAAAGCAACTTCTCTTAAAGTACGATTGCCATTGTGTGCCACTATTCGAAAACCAACCTGGAGTTCAAGATGCTCGTGACAATTTAGCCAGTCTTTGGGGCGTTCAATTATCGCCCACATCACCGGCAAGTTCTTCAGGACAAAGCTTACCAGCAACTCCGCTGAGTGACCCTAGCGCTACAACAACGCCTCAGAGCACAAGCCCTTCGTTTTTTGAAGCACTCAGTAGAGATCAAGTTCCTTGGATATTTGAAATTGGAAAGACAAGCCAAGAAACAGCCGATACTACAATGCTTTCGGATGCAAACTTTGAATCGACAAAAACACCAGTTCCAGAGAGCGATGGAGAGGACAAGACAATCACTCCCAACAATTTGGAGACGCCAAAAGTATGCAGAGCACCTAAAAAAAGAAAGTCGGACTCTTCTCACTCGGTGCTTTTTGAAGACTAAAATTTTTATCAGCATCAATTTCACTGCTTAATTTTAAAGCTTCCAAAAGTGTTCTCTTTTTGTGTGTTTGTATGTAAGCGTTTATTTGGTGTTTATACACGAAAAATTCAACAAAATTTCAGTTTTTCTCAAATTGAACATGTTTGAACTTGTTCTCTGTCTTTCCAATTCTCCCATAAGCAAGAATCTAGGAGAGTTTTAGCGAATGGAATTCACGTTTAAAACTTAAATATCAACTTTTGTTTAACTATACTCGTTCATGGAGTGCTTTGCGTTTTACAAAGATATTTAACGTACAAACAGTAAAAAATAGTTGCTTCAACATATTAAATAATACAAGAAAAATAAAATCTTTACCAGTTTTTCTCTGGTTACTCAATACATTGCATATAGTTCTTCGTTTGCAGTGTTGAATAGCAACTAATACTATCAACTTATCCCTAATAAGCACTATTATAAAACTAAACAAAATGAAAAAGTTCACAAAAAAACAAACTTTCTTTGCACGAAAATCCAACAATTCGTCATAAGCTTTTTTCAAAGTTTTTCTTTGGATGTATGGATAAGTTTTTTGATGAAAAAAATTAGCAATGCTACTTACTCGTTTTGTAAAAAAAAACTGACGAAAAGACACTAATAATAACTAAAAGGAGCCGGAAAAAATGTAAATTTTAGGCAAAAGCTTTGAAGTTGTACTAATTATACATCAAAAGACAAGGTAAAACTATTGAAAACACGGTAAGAGAAGGATTTGGTATATCATCAACTAAATGACAGTTGGCTGTTCCAATGCTAAAAAAGAAGATGTTTCAGAAAAAAAATTTTTGAGAAAAACATTAAAAAACGATATTTTCTGCTGTTTTTTAACATATTAACAGTGATCTTTGACCTTAAAAAATGGGTTTCAAAATTTCAAAACTGGGTTTCAAAAACTCTCATCACATTCGTCAAATTTAGACTTATAATTAACGAGTTAATTATTCCTTAATTAAGAAGTAATTAGCGCTTAAATAGTCAAATTACTAATTAACTAAAAAAAATGGAAAATTTTTTGCAGATTTTTAATTTTCTTGCTATGCTGAACAACTTGGCTCATAAGCGTCGAGGTCGAAAAACTGCTCCTTCACCGATTTCAAAACATCTGGCCATTCATGTCCCATTAACATCTGGCATCAATTAGAACATCAACTACCTGATAAAAAGGAGTTAGAGCCGCGTTTTTTGCAGTTTTGCATTCCCCGGCGACCAGATGTGAAGTTTATTCTGAGACCTGTCAGTCATCGAAAAATGCTTTTAAAGAAAAAAAACATGTGTAACTGTCATGTAATTGTCATGTGTTGACAATTTACGACCTGATTGACAGAAATAACTAACTTTTTTATGATGATGCTGGAGCAGTTTTTTCAAAGCGGTCTTACGTTTCATGACGCTCTAAGCATTTTTCTTTCCCACAAATTTTTACGTAGCTTTGCTATATCATCCTTTTTCAGGCAGTAGTCAAACAGCGCCCTCTTGTGAGGATTTTTTTCAAATAAAACATGTTTAATTGCAAACCAATTACACTTTTTGCATTAAAAACTCATCACATTCTGTCTATCGGTTGCCATTTCACCTAATATTATTGTATCTAGAAGAATATACCGAAAAAAAAATTAACTTTCGGCCTTAAAGTTTAACAAAAATTCGATATAAAAAAGCCCGCCAAAACCGATCAATCAGTTTGCAGTTTTTTTTAATTTCAAATTTGGCGCGCAAAGTATTCCATGGTCTACCTTTTGGTAAAAACCGAGAAACCATGATCTGTTCTTACGTCTCTCAAGCTGAATTGTTATTGCTCAATCAAAACCTTTTGTTGCTACCCAAATTACGAAATTCAAAAATGGTGTACCTTTGCCGTTATTGCGACTCTGCACTCAGTACAGCTAGCAATCGGATTAGACATGAACATCATTTCCACCCGGATAAACTTGGTTTACCTACTTACCAGTGTTCATTACGCGAATCTACTTCGCGAAAAATCTCGAATCTCGAGCAGCACATGAGGACCGAACACTCGCGATTCACCAACTGTTGCCGCAGATGTCATCTTGGGTTTAATGACTCTCACTTGTTTGCTCAGCATTTGAATTCTGTACACTCTCTACCCGTTTTTGGCGAGCAGTTTGAACCGAGAGATACGCCGACGGAGAGTGCGTTCAACGGTCTCCTGTGAACGTTTCAAACAACTGACGCAGATGAAGCAAGGGAACTTGAAATGTTCGTGCGTTCTCAAAAACCCAGACTCGACAGCCTCATAAATGAGCAGTTATGCCATGGGCCACAGAAGGTTCAATTATGTGCGAAACTACAGCTGATTAAGTACCATAACAACCAGCCTGATAATGCAGAAGATGAGCGCATCGAAATATACGCCAACTCATTTTTGACTCCAGTCTATGCAATAGGTCTCACGATTGCAGCCTACTGGGGAATGGTCGAAAAAATGATGAGCCTTTTAACGACATTTGCTTCGATGGGTAGTGGATGGGTACTGGAAGAAGTGCTGAAAGTTGATGATAAATTTGCACGTTTCAGACCAATTCATGGCTCGTCCTATATTGCATTGCCAAATAAAATTGCTAATTGTTGCGGTCTGCTCAACATTAGAAATCATGACGACCAGCAGTGCTTCAGATATTGCTATGTAGCAGCATATCATCTATATCATGGAATGAGTCTGGACAGAGTTCATCAGAACTACCAAAACATCCCCAACCACTTACAATCAACCGGGAATTCATCAACCATTAGGTGAATTCGATATACCTATGGGCTTTGAGGATATTCTTGAAGTCGAAAAACTGAATGATGTTCAAGTTAATGTGTTTGGCTACGATAACGGGCAACTTTTTTCTCTCAAAATTTTGTCATATGAATCTGAATTTGTAATGGTTTTACTTTTGTTGTTTGATTGCGATCATCACCACTATGTAATGATTACTAACCTTGTAAAAGTCGTTTGCTACGTACGACGTATTGACTTTCGTTACTGCTATCAAATCTGTCGGAAATGCTTTTGGATATGTAGAGACCGCATCGAAAGTTACAATGTGCACATGACTAACTGTGGCAACAACGCTCCCGCAGTTATTCACATGCCTTCAAGCAATCAAAATTCATACAAATTTGCAAACCTCTCTGCAACATGGTTCGCACCTTTAGCAATACTTCGACTTTGAGTCCTTTCTTAGACCAGTGTCAGCATTCACAGGACCTAGTAGCAGAGCATTTACACAAATAAAGGAGATTCATGAACCGTGTGGGTTTGCGTTAACAGTAATTGGTCACCACTCTAGCAAACCAATTGTTTACCAAGATGACAGTTCTGAGGACTGTATGGCTAATTTTGTGAAAATACTACACAAGCTTGCAAGAGATATCCACAAGCAAAGGAGAAAATATCCGTTTTCAAAGGCAGCAGGCGAAGTTTGGACAACTCTCAAGCTATATAATGCTGGATTTGTGAGAAACTGTTTTCGGAAGTCGAAGATCAAGAAAACTTGATTGACTTAGACCATTGTCACTGTAGTGGCAAATTTCTCTGGTGGATGCTTGACAAGAGCAACAGAGCAAGGAGAAACATCAATTTCATTCCTGTCATAGGTCATAATATACAAAATTATGACCTACACCACATTTGCCTAGCTCTGAACAACTGTGAACCAACAACGACCATCAGCGTCATACCAGCCACGGACAAAAAATACATATCTTTGACCTTTGGTGTGCTCATTGACACTTTTGTTAACTAAAAAGGGACAACGGTGAAGGTGTATGAATATCTACGGTTCATCGACTCCTTCAAAATGATGAAGAGCTCACTTGAAAAACTCGTAGAAATACTCCCGGAGAATCAATTTGAAATGATAAAGTCAATGTTTCCGACGTTCTGGGGTGAAAATATTCAGCTGCTAAAAAAGAAGGGCTACTATCCCTATTCGAGTAGTCGTGCCAAGTTCTCTGACACACAACTACCACCACTAAAAAACTGGGGAAACACCTTAGACGGTGGCAATGTGAATATTACAGAAAGTAATTTAGCTCAAGCAGGCAGGATGTGGGAAATTCTTGGCTGTGGAACACTTAAAGGTTACCACGACGTTTACTTAAAATTAGACTGTGCACTTTTGACCTGCGTCTGTGAATTTCACAGAGAATTGAGATTTACTACCTATAAGTTGGACTGCATGCACTTTTTTACTTTACCGAATTTGGCCAAATATCAAGTTATTGACAGAGAGAGAACATCTAGATACGATCGAGCCTGCAATCCGCTGGGACGTCACATCTGTCTACGAAAACCGGCGCTTCATTGCAAATAAACAATACATTCCAAACTACAATAGCAAAGAAGATCATCAATTCGGTTTCTGTGTTGATTCGAACAATTTATACGGAGGAGTGATGCAACTTGAAGAACTCCCCCTTTCAGAGTTGGCATTCAACACAGAAGTTACAATTCAATGGGTCCTAGACACACCCGACAACGCCAGCGTGGGATACTTTGTGGAGGTCGACCTTACATACCCGCCAGGATTGCATGACAATCACCGGGATTTCCCCTGGTCCCTACTAAGGACATCGTTGAAGAGGAGTGGTTGGGAGAGTACCAACTTAACTTAAAAAAGCAGCACAGCCTCGCCACATCAAAACGAAGAAATTATTACAGACGTTTTCCGATAAGGCGAGATATGTGGTTCATTACAAGTTGCTCAAACTGTATATTGAACTATTGAACTTGGACTTGTAATCAAAAAAGTGCACAGAGTGCTGCAGTTTTGCCAAGAAAGCTGGCTATCACCATATATTACGTTAAACAGTGAAAAATGACAAGTCGCAGCTAATTAGTTTTAGGAGAATTTTTACAAGTTAATGAACAACGCTGTATACGGCAAAAACTGCGAATCTAAGCCACGCCGCAGTAAAATTACAATCACGCGTAATGCTGAACAAGTGCTGAACGTAGCGTCTAAGTTCGAGTTTGACCGCTACATGATATTCGGTGAAAACGTGGCTGCTTTGACGACACGCCCAAAATCTATCTTTTGGAAAACTCCGACAATTGTGGGAGCCACTATCTTAGATTTGGCGAAATATCACATGTATTATTTCCACTATCGGGTCATGCGTCCAAACTTCAACTTACGCCTATTATGTAGTGATACGGACAGCCGATTTTGATGCAAGTTCGAATGAAAACTCCAGTCCTGATAACCCGTTTATTAATTTTGAAGCAGAGGAAGCCAGTGAAAGTGAACCAGAACAACCAGTGTTTAAAACTGCAAGGCGTTATTAGACTGTGTAATTATATTTAATAGCGCAAAAATGCGCACGCAAAACTGTACAAGTCTTGATTTTGCATGGAGTTAAATATTTGGTTTTAATTTAATTTGATTGAGTGTTTTGAAAGCGCTAAGACTACTGAGAAAGCGGCGAGAAAGAAAGATTGGAATAAAGCGGAGCGAAAGGAAAGGTTTTACATGTACAAACTATTCAATCCCTCCTAACCTAATTCCCACTTA
This sequence comes from Convolutriloba macropyga, assembly GCF_964194025.1. Taxonomy (NCBI): domain Eukaryota; kingdom Metazoa; phylum Xenacoelomorpha; order Acoela; family Convolutidae; genus Convolutriloba; species Convolutriloba macropyga. The sequence goes on along the minus strand of NW_027453659.1, from coordinate 7,925 downwards.
TGATAACTCCCTATATTCCCATGTTTAGTATCGCATGAATACCCCCCCGCTCTTAACGCTCATATTATTTACTACTGGCGTCATATTGGACAACATACGGCCAAACATTTTTCTATAAAACATCTTGAGAAACAGCTATGGGTAATGTTATAAATTAAAATAGAGATTTTAAATGATACTACACAAATTGGTTTGTGATGCCTTCAAGAACAGTTAAAAGTTGACTGAAGAAATAAATGTGAAGCAAAAAAATTCCCAATCAGCAATAAAAGAATCTAAATAAAGTAAAAGAAATTGAAATTTCAAAATCAATTAACGTTTTTTTCTCAGATGTAGTTAAAAAACAAGCACATTGATCAAAAGAAGGCATCAAATTCGAAAAATACAGTGAAAAATTCTTTCTGCTTTTAAAAATGATGTTCTTTTTCAGTATATCAATTCATCATTTCCATTGAACAATCTTCCCTGATTTCAAACAGAACGACACCATCGTTCCCCCCACTTTTCCCGTTACGTCCATCTCCCCCTTGCCCGAACAAATAACTTTTCCTGACCCCGTTCATTTTAGTGACGTCATCACCCCCCTTTGTCATCTCGTACACCTCCAGTCCTCCTCCTCCGCCTCCGTAACCGTTGCTGTATCTGTCAGAAGAACCTGCATTGCCCTGTTAACATAAAGAACTTCGGAGATACCAAACATAATATATCATTATACTGAATTGTACTAAATTTCAGTCCGTATTTAATGAGTCTCATGTTATGACCATATCTATACAGTCTTGTAAGAATCTCTACCATGAAGATTAAAAATATTGTAAAACAATAAAGCTAACGCAACAGAACTGGTCTAGTTTTCAGCATTGCGCAAATTTAAATCTGAAATACATGCTTTTAATCAGCTCCAAAAAAGTCAGATTTTTCTTTTCTCATCACTTGAAAGACAAATTGAATTTTAATCAGCACAAAGCATGAGATTTTAGTTCAACATAAGCCTAATAATGAAGCAACATGTTCTTGTCCCAACGAAGCCACTTTTCTGATTATGGTAAAAAAAGCTGTGACGCCAGATGGAACACGCCTATGTCAAGACCGTCTCAGAGAAAAACCCTTACGTCCAGACTTCCGTCACATCAAAACGTTGCGTGCGTTCCTCGTGCGTTCAAAAGTGATTATGTCCAGACATTCGTTCGTTCACCGAATTTTATTGCTTTTCAAAACTTTGTGCGTTCTTTGTGCATTCAACATTGTGTATGTCCACACTTTCGTGCGTTCATCAGACTTTCGTGCGCTCATAATTTTTGATGCGCTTTCTGTACGTTCAAAAGAATGTATTTCAAGATTTTCGTGTATTTATTCCTGTTTCCAGACGGTTTAATTTTGATCGCATGGCGTCCCCTTTGTCCGTTTTTTTTTAGTGTGGACGCATTGACCATTGACTTCTTTTTGGTTGCTTGGTACGCGCTGACCAATGGCAATAGTTTAATCATTAAATGTAAGCATTGGAAACAATCTTTATTAATGCGACTGTTTATTACGTTATTGCCGAATGCTACGCTTCATATTTAATGAAGAAAAACTAAAATATTAAAGCATCAGTTTTGATAATTAAAAAACACGTTCTTTGTGAAGTTGTCAAAAATTATTTTGCCTCAGAAAACAAAACTTGATTCGATTTCTGATTCCGATTTACTTTAAAAATCAACACAAGAAAACTTTACTTTAGAATTGCAAACAACTGCGTAAATTTTCAATATATGTTCTAAAAGCTCGAAATTTTAGAATCCCAAAAATTAATTCCTGGAGGCTAATAAAAATTGAACACAATGTCAAAAGATATCATATGCATCTTCAATGTTTATTTATTAGATAACCAAAAACGTTGCGTTTTAAAAATTATCGAAAAATTCATTACAGAGACAATTGTAATTATTGAAAAACTTGTTTCAATTCTATCTGTGAGTTAAATTCAATCGGTGACTGTAACTCTCACTGAATTTAGATTAAAACTAGTATAATTAAATATAATCATAATTTAATCAGACAGTATGATGAAAATTGCGCAAAACCCACTGAACTTGATCAATTTATTTGTTCATATTGTTCAAAATTTGTAGCCACTAAATAATTGACCAGTTTAAAAAAAGATGGTAAACGAAAAACATATTCGTCTCCTATCAATAAAAAAAACGTAGACAGAATGTTTTTAAACGTTTTCTAAAAGTAAACAAATCCAAAAATGGTAGCAGCCGTCTATCAAAAGACTCGTCGATGACCCCAAAACAAAACTAAAGAAAAAAGTTTAAGAAACAGTCAAACCCTGAAACCGAAAATAAATATAGAGCAAACAATAATAGTTCGATGACATTTGCACCAAGCAAATAAACAGGACAATCTTGAAGTAAACTGAAAAAATAACCCAAAGTAGAAAATCAATCAATCATAAAAAAACTCTTTCAATTACGCAGTAAAGTATCAAATGGAGCCCACATAACATTCAGATTTCCTCATTGTAAATTATTTTATGGTGTGATAACATCTAACCATTCGATAATAATAAAACTAAAAATTATATCTTCCTTATCTATTTATAAGAATAATGCTAAGCGATAGTGAATAATGCTAACCAAAAAAATTGCAGTTTTTAAAAAAAAACAACTGCTTCGAACTGTACCTTCTAACAAAAGTAAGAGAAAACACCGAACTGTCCCCAAAATATGGTTGACCCAAATTTTTTTAAAAAATCAGAAACGGTTTTTATGTTCCACTTCTTCAGAATAAAAACTCTTAGTAAATCAAGAAAAGCTATAAAAATAGTCTAACCGAAAAAGTCATTGAATTTTTTCTCTTATAATTACTAATAAGTTTCGGGCAAAAAACTTTCGGGCCAATTACACAATCAAAGCGGTTTCGCTTCCACATAGCGCAAGGATTATTGAAATCCGCCTGTTCAGACGTTGGCCACGAAATGAAATGCAATCTTTTCAAAACTTTAGGATAAAGATTTTCAAAATTAAAATCATAACTAAAACAATTTTTTTGTAAATAGGAGTCGTCAGAGACGATAAAATTATCAGCAATTTAGAAGAAGTTTTATACAGTTCCAATCATTTTTATTTTAGAAAGCATTTCTATCCACTAAACGTATCCTTCGACTACAATTAAAAAAAAATGCTATTAATGACGCAGCCAAAACTCAAACTTAACAAACTTTTCAATGTTAAGTTTTAATAAAAATTATTAATTGCGCTGTTACTAGAACCAATAGCCGCATTCTTATATCACTTAGTAAATGAAGGAACTGTATTTTAAAAACGGCTCTTTATTCAACTCATAAAAAAGTAGTTGAAAGTAGATTGTGCAATTGTGCGGAACAAACAAAACCAGCATCAAGGGACTCAAAAGACAATTTAGGAACTAAACTGCTCCAAGGTCAGCAGAATTTCGAAAATAATGAAGTATCGATTGCAATTTTTTTCACCTTAATATCATTGGGATATCATTTTGTCCTTTTTTGAAGCCTTATTGTTCCGACCCCTCTTGAGGGGGGAGGAACTATATACTCAAATGGGTTTTTTTTTGTTCAGTCAATTTTGGCCGATCGATATATTTATCGTAGAAGGTTGAGACTGGTATCATTAGAAAGCTTGTCCAGCGTAGAATATGGAATTAAAAAGATTTTTTTTTTGATTTTCGTCTTTGACAAGGAGATATCGAGGTTTAAACTTTTGAGAAAACAGAGTGAATTCCGTTGATTTCATTCACCTTTTTTCGGAAATTTCGACTAAAATTTCACCAATTTTGATAAAATTTAATAAAATTTTTCAAGAAAGTGTTGTTGATTTTCCGTTTAAAGACAAAATATATTGTCGGCTATTTTCATTGAATTTTTTTTCACAAATTCCGGCTAAATATTACACAAAATTCAGACTTTTTCATCAAAAACAGCACGAAATAAGTCTCTTTAGTCCACTCTGATTAAATTTGCAGGAAGTGCACACCCAAACACCAACAACACAATCTTTGTAGACTGAAAAGGGGGCTATTTTTACCTGAACTTCCGTTGATAGTGCTCTGTGAAAAAACTTTGCCGTTTTTTGCTAACTTTATTCGTTGATTATCAAAAACGCAGCATTTATTTCTGACTTTTTAACTCAGCATTAAAAACGCAGCATTTTCTTAACAAAATATCAATATCAATGACATTACAGAAATAAACATTCCTAATGGACAATCGACATTAGCAGGACTAGTTCTGTAGCAATCTTGGACCGTTACAATCTAAAAACAATTCGGATTGTCATCAGTCGGTTTTTCAATTAAAAAATTCGATCTTTTTATATTAATTAAATAACAGATCAAAACTCAATAGTGATAGGTCCTATTGGCCTCCTAATTAGCTTGAAACTATTTATTTAGTTGATTGCTTGAAAGCGTATGGTCGTTTCGACTTTTAAAACATTTGATTTTTAAATAAAAAATAGATTATTGAAAATTGCCTCCATTTTTCTCTTAATTTGGTCAAATTGTAGCTTAGTGCCAGCAATCAGAGAGTGCCCCTTCTTTCTGCTGATTTTACATTTAGTCTTTATAGGGGTTTTTTACCTTAAGTTATGGTTTTCTGGCTTTGATACTACTAGATTTCACAATTTTTAAAATTTTTAGGTATTTGACCATTTTTCATATTTTACAGTTTTGTCAAATTCTCAAGTTATTTTAAGTTCATATATCACATTTTTAGGGTTCAAGATAACGCACTATTGATAATTTTTAAATCCTTAAAGATATAGATTGTGATTCTTTACCGCTTCGACAATACTTTCTCGACGAATTTAATTGAGTTTTTTAGTTTTGTCTTTAACTGTCGTTTTACTTTGTCTTTTTAGTCGTCTTTTATTTTCTGTACAATGACCCGGTTTGATTGGTTTTTAGATGAGCTGATGTTCTGATACTAGAAAAAAGATAATGGCTTTCACGACATTCAAAACAGTTGTCTTCCAAAATGAAAAAAAAAAACATTTCAACTATGCAACTTTGTTCCTTTTTTGTCTGTTTGTTACCTGGTCTCGTTAATTAAAGTGTAAAGATGACATTATATTTGTTAAAAGAAGGTATCAAATGGGATTGGTGCCACAAAATCTAATGTTTTCAAAGAATTCGTTATGACTTTACTGGCTCAGACACGGGTTTTTCACAAATAAAAAGTAAATTAATTTTTGGGTTATGTCATATTTGACGTTCTTTTTGTAGACGTAAGACATGTTCTGGATATTTACAAGTCTCAATGGCTTTTTTTGAAGAATAAATGAACCTATTCAATTTTTTCATTTTGTAATTAATGGCTTTCAAGTCTTTGGAAATAATTTTTTTTCGATTAAAACAAGTGTTACATAATCTTGCTTTTTTTCTTTTTGGTCTAATTGTTACCTAGTTTCATTAATGAGAGGTCACATCATATATTTTAAGTGAAGGTGTCAAAAGGGTTTGGTGTCACAAAATCTAATGTTTTAAGAGAATTCGATATGACTTTACTGGCTTCCACACGGGTTTTTCACAAAAAAAAAGTAAATGAATTTTTGATTTTTGTCATATTTGACGTTCTTTTTGTAGAAGTGAGACATATTCTGGATAAATTCAGGTCTCAAGGGCTTCGTTTGGAAGAATAAACGAACCTATTCAATTTTTTCATTTTGTAATTAATGGCTTTCATGTCTTTGGAAAAAAAATTTTTTCGATAAAAACAAGTGTTACATAATCTTGCTTTTTCTTTTTGGTCTAATTGTTACATAGTTTCATTAATGAGAAGTCACATCATATATTTTAAGGGAAGGTGTCAAAAGGGATTGGTGTCACAAAATCTAATGTATTAAGAGAATTCGATATGACTTTACTGGCTTCCACACGGGTTTTTCACAAAAAAAAAGTAAATGAATTTTTGATTTTTGTCATATTTGACGTTCTTTTTGTAGAAGTAAGACATATTCTGGATAAATGCAGGTCTCAAGGGCTTCGTTTGGAAGAATTGACGAACCTATTCAAATTTTTCACTTTGTAATTGATGGCTTTCATGTCTTTGGAAATAAAAACAAGTTTTACATAAATTTGCTTTTTTTTTGTCTACATGTTGCTTATTTTCATAAATCAGCGGCCACATAATACATTATCGGTGTTCGACAAAGGTGCAATCAAAGATTTTTTGGGGGCCAAAAAATGGCTATAAGGCTTCCAAAGCATTTTCTGGTTAGTTTTAATTGATTTTTTGTTTGTTGTCTATTTGTTGTTCTTTTTGTAACTGCATAAAAATTTGAATACGGACAGTTCTTAATTCCAATATATTACAAAAAATGACAAAGTAAGCCCCCTATACAATTCAGTTATGGGGTTGTAAAAAAAAAACATGTAGAAACTTTTTTCCGCCTCTATAATGTAAGCCTTGTAATGAATGCAGTGGAATTTTTATACAAAATAACAATAACAGTTCTTAGCGTTCATCAAGGTAAACTCAAAAATATAAACAAAAATTCGCCTCTAACTCCACAAATCTTTTTGAAAATTTACCACCGCATTTGCCTCAAATCATTGAGTGGTGCATTTTTGTAAGAATTGGTTTCTAGCGGTAAAGTTTTTATTTTTACCCCTTAAAAGGTGAAAATTTCCCAGGTTAACAACTGCAATGATAAATTAAACACAAAAGCTCACTTAAGTTCTAGCTAAACCATGTGGAAAAGTGGACGGAAGATAGGCGGAAGAGCCTTTGATTGAGGAGTGCTTGCGTTGAGTCTTTGCTAAATGCGATAATTTTGCAAGAATTGCATTTAATACGGTGAAAAAAGATTCACCGCATTCACCGCTAAAACTTTCGGGCGTTTCGCTATTCACCCCAATTCTTACTTAAATTGCGAGTGAAACCTAAACCGAGAGAGACTAAAAATTAGCCAAGCTATCGCTACTTATCCATAAATTATTACACCTTTGCTGCCACAAGTAGAAAATGTTGGAACAAATGCTGATATGAAGCGATTGGGGTTTTACTTCCACTTCCACCCTTGTGCTGCGATGATCCTCCACCGTCTTCACCGTTCATTCCTCCTGCCTTCCCCCCTACCGATCCACCCCCGCTGTAGCCATCCCCACCTGCCGTCTGGAAACCTGCTTGGCCTCCCTGAAAGCGGAAAAGAATTTACCCTTTCCATTATACCCTGGCAAGATCTCGCAGGAATCTGTCAAACGGAATGATAGTGAAATTTATATTGATCGGTGTCTAGTCGACTATGGTTACACATACCTGTGTGTAAGACATAACAAATGCACTCTCATTGAAGATAGCAGACTGCTGACCAATCATGCTGGGATTTACTTTTTCCCCCTTTGTCTCATGCGAATAGTCACAACCACCAATGTCACGGTGCCAACCATTTGCCTGCACAGCAGAATTATAAGACTGCTGGTTGTTGCTGCGACCGCCTTTGCCAACCCAAATAAGAAAAAATGAGCTGTAGGGAATATGGACAGTGGCGTAGTTGATAAACCCGCTCCCTCCCCCTCCCATCAAGCTGCTTCCATCCACATAACCACCTCCCGTTCCACCCCCTCCTACAAGCAGAACATTCGCTTTAGCCCAACAACCCATAGTCTCTACAAGCTGGGTTCCGTTTTCAGTGAAAATTGCGTGGTTTGAGGGTGATGGCAGCATTATGACTGCTTCGTTCGGCTTACACTGTGCCGAAAAGTTGCAAAGTCTTGGCCCTGTTTTGCAGTTGTTGCACGCGACAGGTTTTGATGATCCCGACATTAAGACGCATGTGTTTGGCATTAAAAAGTTGCCCTGAAAATAAATCGTGTAATACAGACAATTCTCGGTGTCTCTACACGTTTCACGACAGTGGCTCTCATTGTAACTCGTGATTAAGTGAATTAAATGGTCTCCA
>NW_027453658.1:0-35466 GCF_964194025.1 Convolutriloba macropyga | reverse complement strand
GTAGTAGTAGTAGTAGTAGTAGTAGTAGATAGTAGTAGTAGTAGTAGTAGTAGTAGTAGTAGTAGTAGTAGTAGTAGTAGTAGTAGTAGTAAGTAGTAGTAGTAGTAGTAGTAGTAGTAGTAGTAGTAGTAGTAGTAGTAGTAGTAGTAGTAGTAGTAGTAGTAGTAGTAGTAGTAGTAGTAGTAGTAGTAGTAGTAGTAGTAGTAGTAGTAGTAGTAGTAGTAGTAGTAGTAGTAGTAGTAGTAGTAGTAGTAGTAGTAGTAGTAGTAGTAGTAGTAGTAGTAGTAGTAGTAGTAGTAGTAGTAGTAGTAGTAGTAGTAGTAGTAGTAGTAGTAGTAGTAGTAGTAGTAGTAGTAGTAGTAGTAGTAGTAGTAGTAGTAGTAGTAGTAGTAGTAGTAGTAGTAGTAGTAGTAGTAGTAGTAGTAGTAGTAGTAGTAGTAGTAGTAGTAGTAGTAGTAGTAGTAGTAGTAGTAGTAGTAGTAGTAGTAGTAGTAGTAGTAGTAGTAGTAGTAGTAGTAGTAGTAGTAGTAGTAGTAGTAGTAGTAGTAGTAGTAGTAGTAGTAGTAGTAGTAGTAGTAGTAGTAGTAGTAGTAGTAGTAGTAGTAGTAGTAGTAGTAGTAGTAGTAGTAGTAGTAGTAGTAGTAGTAGTAGTAGTAGTAGTAGTAGTAGTAGTAGTAGTAGTAGTAGTAGTAGTAGTAGTAGTAGTAGTAGTAGTAGTAGTAGTAGTAGTAGTAGTAGTAGTGTAGTAGTAGTAGTAGTAGTAGTAGTAGTAGTAGTAGTAGTAGTAGTAGTAGTAGTAGTAGTAGTAGTAGTAGTAGTAGTAGTAGTAGTAGTAGTAGTAGTAGTAGTAGTAGTAGTAGTAGTAGTAGTAGTAGTAGTAGTAGTAGTAGTAGTAGTAGTAGTAGTAGTAGTAGTAGTAGTAGTAGTAGTAGTAGTAGTAGTAGTAGTAGTAGTAGTAGTAGTAGTAGTAGTAGTAGTAGTAGTAGTAGTAGTAGTAGTAGTAGTAGTAGTAGTAGTAGTAGTAGTAGTAGTAGTAGTAGTAGTAGTAGTAGTAGTAGTAGTAGTAGTAGTAGTAGTAGTAGTAGTAGTAGTAGTAGTAGTAGTAGTAGTAGTAGTAGTAGTAGTAGTAGTAGTAGTAGTAGTAGTAGTAGTAGTAGTAGTAGAGTAGTAGTAGTAGTAGTAGTAGTAGTAGTAGTAGTAGTAGTAGTAGTAGTAGTAGTAGTAGTAGTAGTAGTAGTAGTAGTAGTAGTAGTAGTAGTAGTAGTATAGTAGTAGTAGTAGTAGTTGCTAATTTGTACAAAAGCACTCGTTTTATCAGCCGTGCTGTACAGCTCAGAGACTTGGACTCTTTCGAAATTAATGGAGAGAAAACTTGAGAGTTTCCACTGTGGTTGTCTTCGGAGAATTCTACGTGTGTCATATCTGGAGAAAGCAACGAACGATGAAATTATGTCAAGATCGCGAATGCCCCAACTATCCACGATGATCATGCTCAAACGGATAAAATGGTACGGTCACATCCAGAGAATGGAACCAGGAAGATTAGCCCGCAGTGCCTTCGATTGGGACCCGCCCGATCAATACGCCCATGCCAGACGCGCTCCTGGGGGGCAACGGAAAACGTGGATGAGTCAAATCGAAGGAGACTGTGTACGAAACAAAGTATCGTTCACCAGATTGCAGGAGAAAGCAGCAACCGGGTCAAAGAATGCCTTCAACAATTTCGTCGTACAGCACTTCACAGAATAACCAAACAAATAACTCTTCTTGTTTTGTTTGTATTTGTATTTGTATTTGTATTTGTTGCCAACCGTGCCTTTATTTCATATTTGGAATTAAAGTGTTGAAACAGTAGTAGTAGTAAAAGAGCAGGTAATTAGTAGCTAATTATCTAATTACCTGTTCCGGGGGGTGGTAGCTGTTCCGGGGGGGTAACTGCTCCGGGGGGGGGGGGGTAGCTGTTCCTGGAGGATACTTATTATGTGGAGAATTATACCAGGGATGGAAATGTGGAAATGGAATACAATGTTTCAGTACTGATTTGAAACAGTTGAAAATATTTTTGAAACAGACTAATGTGAGATAACCTCCCATGACACGCGGGTAGATTTTACAATAAATTTCAGTGTTTGTGTATTTGCAATACGTTGTAAAGTTGAAAGGTGGCGGGGGGTGGGGGTAGGGCTATTGGGGGCAGTACCTTACGTATTGTGGGAGGGGGGGGAACAAGGCCTGATTATCATTTTCATCCTTACGGTGAAGAATACAGGCATTTGAGCGCCCTTATTTTATCGGTTCTAAAAGATTTCGCAAAATACTGGTAATCTTTTGTTGATGCAGTTTGTTTGTTGATCATTTCCGAACATCCTTTGCCTCCAATTGATTGTTGAAACAATTCGTCTTGTGTAGCAACTGCTTTTTCCAAAATGATCTCAAACAAAAACTTTACTGAGGTTTTGAAGTGCAAAGTAAATGTGAAAAAGTTGATTTGAAACTTTCTTTTGTTTGAGAGCAATTGTTTTGATGGCAGCCGGTTCTGATTGCCTGTGCTTAGCTTCGAAATTTTTTACCCGGATCTTTCGGATCTGTTCTGTTTTGCCCCCCCCCCCCCCCCCCGCTTAGTGAGAATATTTTTTGCGTCAACCCCGGGTAAAGGTGTTATTTGCATGGTAACTTGCTATATAACGTTTATTTTGTTGCTGGGGTCATGGAAACACTGGGTTAAAACAGAATCGATCCCAAATTTCCGAGCTGTTCTGCTGCCTCATCTTTTTTTAGAGTCATGTGACAAAAGAATCGACTGGTGTCAATCAAAAAACTTTGTGACGTGAGGAATCTTGTGTCAAAGAAATAAGTTCTCTCCTGATCTTAGAAAAGTAGGCCTCTTTTTTAGAAACCCGATTACTGTGGAAGGGGGGCATAGATCCGAATAAGCAGAAAGAACGTTTTTAAGCTAAGACTACAAATTGAAAAGCACCAAGATCAAATTTAATTAAACTATTCGAAATGGAATTGAATTCAATTCAGTTCATTGTTAAAGTAAAACAATTTGATATCATTTAATTTAATCATTATTAAGATTGTTATATTAAGGTATTTATATTAAGATATTAGGATGTTAACTGTTTATGAACAAATTATTTTTTCGTATTGTATTTTCTAGATGAGCGGCGAGTTTTCTACCACCCGATGGTTTCAACGTTGATGTTCGATTTGTTTCGACGATGGGAATACGTCTTTTCCCTTTTCCCGGCATCCTGTTCACGTCGCATCACTTTCAATCCAAGGGTATCTCCAGTCCAGTCGATGGATCGATGATTCTGGAACGAGGTAGAGATGACAAAGTAAAGAACAGACTATTTATTGAGTTTATTTTAGTAATGAAAGCTTGCTATTTTAAATCACATCAAAATCAATTCAATGTTGTCAGTGTAATTTTTTTAAAGCGCTTTATCAATTTTTCATGATATCCACAGACTGCTAATTGTGCTGATCAGAATTTTCCAGACTGCAATATTAGTCTGCTCAGAAAAGACTAAGAATGATATTTTTGACTGGTCAGAGTATATTCATAGAAGCAATTTTTTTGTCTGATTTTTTGTCTGCGCAGGGTAAAAAGTGACATGATCATAATATGGCAAGTGTAAGAAAACAGAATTGAAATATCATGATTCAGTACTGGTTTACTCTGGGACTAGACTCCGGGTTTTGTTCTCATCTATTTTTTTGCTCTATCAGTGGATAAATTGCAGGATAAATACGGATCATTTAGTCTCAATTTATCTTTTTTGACTTCTGCTCGGAAGATTGACCTAAAAACTTAGGTCATTTTTTGAACCCGTCTTTGAACGCGCGCGACATTTTGAACCACGTTGTTCTAAAATAAAATGTTTGCACAAATGGAAGTGTGGAAATTTTCCACTTCGTTTGCTCCAATTAAAAGTTCATTTTTTTTAGTTTTTGCTTCTACAAGAAGTTCTTCTCTCAAAGATACTATATTCACCTCTTCGTCTTTTCTTTTCTGTTTGCCACTGGGTTGCATGTAGTCCGTCTCCTGACTACATATTTTTTATGGAAAGATCATGCTTTTTGATGTTTTTTTCATTTTTGCTACCCTTTGTTTTTTTCAATGTTCAATCATTTTCAGTTTGTTCAAAGTCCTTCTTTTAAATTCTTCGATATATGTTGTGTTGAAAACTGCTGAGTGTTGTCAATTAGCAAAGTTAACGAAGGATCGGTTTCGCGCAGTGGTTGGCTTCAGCTCCAAATTTTTTTCTTTTTCGATTTACTTTGAGTCTTCGCTTCATGTCAATCTCAGGTTGAGGTCTGTCCTTTCTTGAGTTAAAATATTTTTTTGCTGCAGATGGTAATCTGCTATAGCTGTTCACCTGGTTGTTGATGCGATCTATTTCTCTTAAATGTAGTGTAGCAGTAGAAATACTGGATGTCCACCTCCATCCAATCAGAGACAGAGAAGACACTACTCTCTTTTATATAGAGAAAACTCTACTAATTGCAGTCAGTCTATTAGTTAGATAAACCATGTGTATACTCTTGACTCCGGTGCTGTACTTTATTACAACCGTAATAATAGAAGTTTATCTTCATTGTTTTGCAGATTCGGTTAGTCTGAGAGATATAGGTAAGCATACTCCGCGCGCAGAAATAAGTGGCCGTAGCTCTTTATACCTTAAGGCTGTAATAGGAGCCAACATCGAGTCTACCTTAACTGGTGCGACCAGTGAGTTAACAAACTCTAAACATTAAAAGAACTCACATAAAACACACTACTCTCTCCTGAGGAGAAAACTTAGAACTATATTACATAGCTTTTTTTCTTTTTGTTTACTTAAAATTTCGGGAAAAGGGGAACAAATCCCCTATAAAAAACAAACAAATAATATCTAAATACAAATATAAATAAAACGGATCATCACGATGATCAACCTTCTTCTAACGTCCCAACACATTCGAACGAATTACAACTAGCTGTTCTTACAAAACAGAAGAAGCGTCTAATAAGCGACACCCTACCCTTTGAAGTTAAACACTATCAACACCAAGATGAAATAAATATACTCTTAAACACAGCAAAACAACTCAAATATCACTATTTTGCAGCGGAGCAACAGCCTCTCCTCTCTCTACCAGAAAATTTATTACAAATTTCACGAACTGCTTTTCTTTCATATTTGATTGAAATTCATGGAACTCAACTCACAAAGGGCTCGGTTTTTTCATTTGCAATCCACTAACAAACACATATACATCTCTCATTTACGATACATTATTTAATCCACTATCTGATACACAATTTGAATTCCTTCACGGAATATGGTCACAAATACAACCTTCAGACAGAGAATGTGTGTTTCGAAAATCCTCCTTTGAGTTTCTTAAACGCCTTGCACCCACCCTTAACGTTAATGCCTCACAATCACGACAAGAGAGCGTACACAAAATTGCTCGACAGGAATTGGAAGGCTTCACCGACCTTCTTAAAATATACATAAACTCTGTGAAAGACGCAGACCTAGACGATGAAGAAAATTTTGACTCACTTATAATTTTATCTTGGTATATACACAGATTTTGGAAAAACTTAGTCAGACACATCTTTCCGGCTAAAAAGTTGATAGCAAACACATTTTTACAAATAATACCTAAACTACTTGAGACTCTTCATTATATTTATGACCCAGATTGGTTTCCACAGAATTTCATAAACATTCCGGAGATATCACCAGAAACTAACCCAAAAAATTATCCATAAATCACCAAAACATAGAAATTAAAAACTATTATGCGGAAACACAACCATTTACTTGTCCAAATGTTCCAGAGAACACAAATATCTCTCTGGAAGCATCACCAAACAAAATTTGGATATTATAATTCTTTCTCAACATGCAGACACCCGTACCAACAAAACCACAGAAACAGATTTTAACTCAACATTATTAGATGATAGAACATTTTTTTTATCACACACGGTAAACACACTAATCGAACTCGAAAGTAATGATCAAAACAGTAATTATAATAATAACAAAGAAGTTACTAATGATACTACCAATAACACATATTTATCCGAACACTCAAAAAAGACATCCTGTAAAGTCGACTGAATTGACATAAAATTCAGATCCATTGAACGAAACCTGCACACTACCCAATATTTACACACCTTTACCACGTCTAAACCGACAGAACTCTGTCCAATTTAACACTGAACCAATTATCTTAAATAGCTCATCATAACCGACACTGGCTAATAACCAGAAAATTAAGATAACTCCACAACATTTAGTAAATTTTGTTAGACAACTTAATGCACAAAATTCTCAGCAAACCACAAAAGCTCCAACTCATTATTATCTCCAGGCGGCGTCCACACAAACACCATCAACGGTAGTGCGCTGATTCACTTATATGATATATCCTTACTTAGGCGGATCGGTACCCATGCAACAGTCCTCAGGACCGTTTGATGGTACTGACCCTACTGACACAACAGAAGATATTTTAAATGCTATCACAGCAAACACGGTAATGACAGCAGGACCAGAGCAGACTGATTCACCATGTCACGAAGCCTGAGTTGTGAAACTAATTGCCATGATACAAACGGCCTCAATCGGACCAGCACAACAACGGTACTCACACCTTCCATTCGATATAGAAAAGAATTGGCAAGCATTTTGACGCGAATTTCAAAAAACATTTGATAACCAACAATCGCAAACACAAGTGAAACTTTTATTAGAGAGCATAACACGTGCCTCCGGTGAACAAAATAAAACATTAGCAATTAGAGTCGAGCAGATGACTCGAAAAGCATATGTTAGCAACGCTCCAGATATGCGTAATGCACAAATGAATGACGCAATTATCAAATCACTTGATCCAAAATTAACCAGAATAGCACTAAAAAAATTGCAAATCACAAATCAACTGCAGTGAAACCTCAAATTCCATTCGCACAACTGGTTGAAAAAATACACCAAGAAGATATCACTAGAACACACATAAATAGACATAAATTAAATTCAAATTCTACTCTATCCTCCTCAATTAATAACCTTTCCTTTGATATTGATCACCTCACAGTCGATGATATCCATGCAATGGAACAGGATATTGCATTTGGGATCAATGTAGTACAACACAAGTAGTTAAATGATCCGAACTCTAAAGGAAAACTACTTTTCCTAAAGTTTAGTAAAAAAAATAGTCACGCTCAGGACACAGCACTACTACATGTCCTGATAAAAGATATATAAAACCACTCGACAAACCATATTTTCAAAAACAAACTTTCAATTAAGCACTGAACGGTAGCCAAAACCTTCCAAACAAGCAAGTCACATCAAACAATACGACAGGTAAACTACTACCGTTTTCACACCGTTCTAGAAGTAACAGTAGAGAACACCATATTGATTCAAGGCATAGAAACCCAAATAAGTTCTCACAATCTAACTCAGAACCTTATTACGCTAATAGTAATTTTAAACCAACGAGTAGAATTGGTTTACCGTACACAAGACCATCAAGCTCTCAGAACAACTCTAATTATAGCTCTAGACCACAATCAACTCATTATAATAGAGATGCAAATCGTTCACAGCGACCATTCTCACGTAATCGACTTCGTAACGTCAAAAATTAAATTAACTCGCTTTTGGACCAAGAACAAACAGATAGCACAGTGTCTAACACTGAAAATACAGACACACAGAATGTCTCTGAGGAAACAAAACAATTTAATGATTTACTTTTAGAAATAAATCATGACAACCAGGATGAATTTTTCAATTGCCGAGAGGAATGTAATACATAATTTCTACATCATGTAAGATTAATATCTGGTAATACCACTAACAATTTATACACACCAAAAACTACAGCTAAAAACGTCAATTTTGTCCTCTCAGCAGCGAATAATTCTCGGTTACAATCAAAAACTACAGCAAATTTCACATTATATCCTGATGTATCAGAGATTAGAACTCATAGAAAAACTTCTTTTACGCTCACTTTCCATGTATCTAACACAAAATTTGATATTCTAGAAACACCATTCCTAGAAAAAAATGTTGATTCAATAAAATGCTCATCTCACACATTTGAGATCAACGACAATTACTAGATTAAATCACTAAAGGTTTAAAACTCTTCAATAAAACTACCACCATATTATTCACTCTTATTCCCAGTCATTAGCGATGACTCATTTTATGTCAAATATTTCGAAAATAGAACTTTAACCTATTCTTTGTCCGCATACGAATGTAAACACAAGTATGCCAAAGGTACTACTCTTTACGCATTTGATTTTCCATTTATATCACTACGGAAAAACATGTTCTTTTCTATAATGGATATAAACAATCTTGAATAACCTTATCAATGATTTAACCAAAGTTTAATCCAAAGTCCCTTAAACCACCCTCTCACCCATGTAAAAGGAATAATTGGATATGAACAACACGACGTCTCACTTGATGATTTCCAAAGAACAAGGTACTACATTAATGAGCTCACAGAATTCATGGAAGCTTATATCTCAAACTACCTTACACAAGGTACATCAGAAACACTCAAAAAAATTGTTGGTTAAACCTCACTAAACAACAAGAATGAGAATTCAGTTCACAACAATAAAAATTCCATATACCATTTGATGTCTCAAAATTTACAGAATTAGATCAAGAATTTGTCACTATATTCAATTTTGAACATACAAAATTAACACAAACACAATATGAAGAAATAGCACAACTTTTTACACGATACAAACAATGCTACCCAGCATCTAAAATCGATGTCGGAAAAATTAAAATAGAACTCAATCTTCCCTTAAAGGCAACAGCGGTGTTCAAAAAAACAAAAATCTACTCGTTTTCCACTACAATTACAAGACCGAGTACAACATTTACTCGATATATTAACAAATTTTGATATTATAGCAGCAGTAAACACAGATTCCCTCACCACGGAAAATACTTTCAATAACCCAATTATTATCCTCACAAAAGGATAATCACTCGAAATCGTTTTAGATGCTCGTCGATTAAACACAATGATTGACGAAGCAAAAGTTTAGCTGGCCCATAGAACCAATTCAGATCATACTAACACGTATTTAAGGACCAATTTTTTCTATAGCTGACAAGAATAGTGCATACAACCAAATGCCAATTGATAAATCATAACAAAGACTCACAAGTTTTGTAATAGCAGAACAGCAGTACTGCCTCAAACGCTTATTTTTTGATATTTCAATTGGCCCCGCAGCTGTCTTATCCTTTATGAGCAGTATATTTAAACCATTAATCAGAAAGAACAAAATAATCTTATCCCTCGATGATGTTTTCATCCAAGATACTACAACAGACACAATGATGCAACCACTTGATCAAAAGACACAAAACTTAAACACGAAAGTCTAAAAGCCGCTCCAGATAAATCATTCTTTTTTCTCAAGTCCGTTAAATGTTTAAGACATCAAATACAAAATAAATAAATACATTCATTAAAATCAAAAATTGACGGATTTTAAATTTTCAGCCACCACAAACAAAAAAGAGATCCAAAAATATTTTGGATTTCTCACATTTATTTCAAAATTTATTTATAACTTACAACTAATCTTCAGATCTTTCTATCTCTAACTCCGAAAAACAACCGATTTCAAATGGACCCCAGAATTACAAAAAATATTTGACAGAGTCAAAAAATAACTTACAGACAGTACACTTCGTCTCGCAATCCCAAATTCAGAAAAACCATTCTATATTATTTGCGATGCCTCTAACTATGGCATTGGAGCTGCACTCCTTCAAAAAAATCAATTCGGAAAAATGAAATTAGTATCAGCAATCTCCCGTTCTTTTTCCATCACAGAACTTAGACTCTCAACCATTCTTCGCGAATGCTCAGCGATAATCTATGCGCTCTCAGAATATAAATTTCTTTATACCAGGATCTAAGCACCCTATTATTCTGTACACTGACCACAAATAAATTCACTTTTTTTCACACGAAAGAATAAACCCAACCACAGAGTTTTAAAATTTCAGCTAATTCTAAGGAAGTTTCCAAAAATACACATAATTTGGACGGAAGGAACAAAATCTTTCACTTCCAGATTTATTAGGTTGTTTTCTAACGACACTAACACAAGACAAACACCGTCTTAGAACAGTTGAAATTCCATTAAATTCTTTATGACACGCAATGAAAAACCTCAACCTATACAGTGTCACTCTGCTGTACTAAAAGAATATAATAACACAGTATCTACAGCCACCACTGTAGAGTCAGCGCACTTTCCAATTTACCTACAGATTAAAGGCAACTATTTCAAATTACAACTAAAAAATGATATCTATGTTCTTGTCTCGTATAATGAATTTCAAACAAAAGCCCAACCTTTAGAACAAATACACAAAAACAAAATACAACAATTTAAGCTTAATCACTTATTATTAGAAACGTATCTCACTATACAACATATGGATGTCACACTAAAAAAACCTTCTATTTAAGATGCAAATCAAGCCGAATTAATAAACAACATAAAATTTTCACTCCCAGGAATGGATGATTTTTTATCAAAATCTCCAGAACTTTACAATTATTTTTATAATGAACAAACAGAATTTAATGACACGCTTCTTTATGAAGCACAACAAAAAGACCCAGTTATTAGACAATTTCTTTTCTGGAAATGGTACAAAAATCACCCCTTCATTCCTTTACTAACTATCCGCGCAAACAAAGGATTGCTACACTATTATCGACGTCTCCAAGACTTAAGTATAAATGAATCGAATTATCTCATGTACTGCATACAAGAAACAAACCCACCAAAAATTTGTCAACCAATTTCTCTTTTTGGTAGTGTTTCACGTTACACATTCTCACGATCTCTCAGGTCATCCTGGTCGTGGAAAAACACACGCTACAATCGCAGAAAACAACTATTTTCCAAATACTCAAACAAGGATTGCAATACTTACACAAGATTGCTTGAATTGCCAAACGAGAAAATCCATGCCAAACCTCCTCATGGCTCCACAACAGCCATTCTTAGAAGTTTCACCATACTTCAATCATCGCATTTCATTGGACACAAAATGCCCAATTTCCGCGTCTTCGAATGGGATTTTTTAAGTCTATGTCATCGTAGACGCATTCACACATTACGTTGTACTTCACCCTTCTCCAAAAAAATGATGCCAAAATTGCACTAACTGTGTTATTTGACCATTGGATTGTCAAATTTGGAATACCAGATATTTTAGTTACTGATAACGGAAAAGAATATACTAACGGAGAATTTCCACACTTTTGCCGCACATATAAAGTACAATTTAAACCACGAAGGCCATACGCACCTTGGTCAAATGGACTTGCGGAAAACAGTAATCGCCAATTAAACACAATCCTTCGCACAGTTTTAGAGGCACAATACAACACATGGTCACAAAAAGTAAACGTATACACTTTTGCTTTCAATTCACAAGTCAGAACCATTATGAATCTATCACCATATGAACTGGTATTTGGACAAAAACCAAAACGACCCATAATGTTTAATCTATCTTCCACTGAAGATAGCATTGGAATTTGTAAACCTTCGCTCAATTCACCCTGTACTTCCTGGCCCACACATACACATACTGATCATCTGGGTTATTACCCACCAATTAAAAAATTACAGAAAGGAACCTTTGCACATTGGTTTCTCAGTCGTGAAAAGATACACTCAGAAGTTTATTACGAAGCTCCTAATTATTTAAACCAAAAAAAGTTTGCGCACATTCATAAATCACCGTTTCGGAACGGTGCAACCATCTGAGATCAACACTTATGTTTTAGTTGTAAATAAAGCCACACAAATTGGAATATCAAAAAAGATTCATCCGCAGAAAAAAAGACCTTACAAAATAATCAACACCCCCACATTAGTTACTTATAAACTAGAACATTTCTCTGGTAAACAAATCACCCGTCACAGAAGTAACATTTTCCCATATTATCCGAAAAAACTTTTCGTTCAAGAGCAAAAGGAGAAATATTTCTCGGATAAGTCACTATTAAGACTCCTATAAAACCGACTATCGCTAAGTCGAAATCTGTTTCGTTCAGGTTAGACAACTCAGACAAACCATCCACAAATGACCCTTCCCCCTCCCAACAACTTGTAGTTTGTCTGATGTATCCGGCAGCCCTTTGGAAATTACACTACAAGAGACATTCGTCTTCGACGCTAACCGACGAAATACTCAAGAGTTTTCTTGCCACAATCAAGAATTTCGGCTTCAAGTACAACGAACGTATCAGCACATATAACCGCCTTTCTTTAAATACACAAAATTACTCTTCTCTCAATAGTTAGCCGAATACAACTTAACATAACACACTAAAATACCTTGTAAATATGATTCCAAAAAAAATACAATTATTTCGTTCTCCTATACGAAACAGATAACTCAGATAGTTCTTTCACCTCTCTCCCATTAAAACAGTTACTTTCACAGGGAAAAGTAATCAAGCTCTTTAAAATAGTAAAAAAAGAACACAAACTATCTCCTCATCTGCTACCATAACAGAACCACAAAAGCACCTCCACCAGGAAATGAAAGGAAGGGGATTGCAGGCCATTCCCCACAAAAATAATAAAACCGAATTTAACCAAAAATTATGTTAACAACCGACCCACGGCTCGGTGCGGGAAAAACTCCCAAGTCTCATTTATTTGCCAAGATATGACTCGGTAACTTTTTCCCCCGAAAAAAAAGTCGTGATCACGCTATATTATATCGTCTAAAATAAATTCTCAGTCTACCACACTCTCAACTTAGTTGCTTCTCTCTCTTTGTGATTCAAAACTTGTCTCAACATCTATCAGCTTTCATTGCTTAAGACATTTCTTCACTCTAATCTCTTTAACCTTACGAAAAATTTCCAGTTCTTTCTAAATTTCTTGGTCTCTCTCTCTCAACTCTGATCTTCACTTCTCTCTTCTAATTTCAAGAACTGTCGCACAGTACAGTTTTTTTCTAACTACCCTCTTTTCGACGCTACCTAAAAGAATTTGCTCCACGCAGCACTCCAGCTCACTACTAACAAAAACACAGCTCTGTCTCAACTCTAAACTGTCAGTCTCATAGCACTGAAAGCAAACTCCATCTTCTATAATAAACAGGTATGCACATTAAATCACAGCACAGACTGGATGTAATATTTAAGAGATCACCATACGCTGATACCTTCCGCTACTTTGAGAGTTTCAAACCTAAACAAATCCTTTTTCAAGATTTTCGTACAGCCTAGATCATATTTTATATTCACATACTTGTTTTGAATGGGTTTTGCTATATTAGGGATTTTAAGAACGAACATATTGCGCTTTTCTATCTTTCAATCTTTTCACCACAAGTGACAACCAAATTATCGGAACTGCTCCATAAAAACATTGTATACACAATCAATTTCGACGGTATCCCAGCCTCGTAAAATATAGAGTATATTAAAGAACTTCTTAGGTTGGATGAAAGATACCAAAAATGAAAGACAAAAATTCAGAAAGATGAACTATATACGCACACATTATCTTTTCATTTGATCAAAAAGACTATACGATTACTGAATTGTTAACAGTTTTTTGCAGCTGATTTTTTAGATCTCATCTGTCTCCATAATGTCATCCCACCAGAGTCACCCTTCGCAGCAATCCGAGTTACTGTACCCACTTTAAATCTTCTAATTACTGTTTTTCCAAATTCCACCGACTATAAAATCTAATATTGTGATAATTGCCTCACTCTGGGCCAAAAATTATCATCACAATGACGTCCTCTAATCAACAATCCAACATTAACCCAAGTGATCTACCTGTCTCAGAATCACCTAGTTGCTCATACAGTGAAGCGACTAATTAATCCACCCCCAAAAAGTCATTCTTTAAACTCTTTAATAAAAATCACAAACACAAGAAACCGAGGAAAACCCATACCCACTCACTACTACTGCCAAATCTGCAGATATACCTCGTCCTACTGAACACTCCCCCCACCTTACCCCACAATCAGTAATCCCGTGTTCCCCATCAAAGTCAAACGCAAATACACCAAACGCAAGCAGAACAACAACAACCTCACCATTTAAATATACAAAATTTGCTAACATATTTTATACGGTTTTCTATCTAACACAACATTCCAACCGCCAACCATTATACCTGTTCCACCACGAGCACCACAACCCGAAATAATTAACTTTTCAAACACTCCACAATTTTTCACTCAACCTATAATTTTTGCGAACACAGATAAAACTCATAGCTCTGAATTGCCACAGCCAATTCTTGCTGTTTCGAATATTAGCGCTACACCACAAGATATCAACCTAATTTCCAACACTTCTATATCGGATCCACTCAGTTCTCAATTTTCTTTACCTAATCCAATACAAAGTCTGAGAAATCCAATTAATCCGCCACAAGGATCAATTTCTAACAATGAACGCTTACTCACACCAGCGCATTCGAATCACTCTTTTAATACAGTCAATTCATCACCATCATTTCAAAGTTCACTAAAACTCAGTTTCCAAGATACTACACCTATAAACACAATCAGTTCTAATTCACCAACACCTGATCCCTATCAACATTCTCACAACTGTATCGAAAAACACCCAGATACAACTAGAACCTACCCTACTCTACCGTTGAAACTTGACTCAAATTTTGATGTTTCCCCTCCTGCCCTTTTCGCAGATCATAATAACGGAGAAAAACTCCATAACTCGGCTAAACAACGAATCTCTAAATCATACAAAAATAATACAGTAGACAAACAAAGAGAACATGATCTACTCAAACAATCGAAAACTGCATTTTCTGTTGAAATTGTTGTAGGAAAAGATAAATCAATTTTTCACCCACAAGCTGCAGCACCACCTATTTTTAGAGTAAAAACAAATCCATCACACTTTATCTGCCAATAAATTCACTTTGAACTTGATAGATACACAAAGAACACTGCAGGATATTTTGTTTTCTACAATCCACACTATGGACTCTCTTACAAAAGTCCATTACAAATTTAATTCCCTCATTGCTTAATTTATTCCTTCCACGTCCACTTCAAATAAAACACCCAATTAAAGTAGACCAACACAACATTTGCCCACCTAATCAGGCGTACAAGACCTTGTAGTCACACACTATGATTGTTCCCCAAAGCATATCACAAATGTTCAGTTTTATAAGCTCAATAAAATTGGCGAAGGTAAAACCAAGCAAACAGAGTTTCAATACTCCCCGCCCAAGTGCAAATATTTTCACAAATTCGAACACTTCAAGTACGAGCCTTTGGCCTACACGCTAAACTTAGCAACAAAGAAAGCTTTTGTCACAAAATCGCACTTAAAAGAGGCTTCAGGTTTGATCACGATAATTGGTATGTTAACAATATGGAAAGACCTTTCTTTCCCACAGAAAATGAAGCTCGTAGAGAACTTGCACGCGTTGGTCTCATAAGTAAACACCACTACCACCCACAAACAATACAATTTGACGTACTCGATGACCCACGTTGGCATGCGAATATAGAAGCCAAACAAGGCCGCTTCCAACTCGATCGCTATCGACCCTTTGCATTCCAACACGGAAGCATGATCTATAATCCTAGGCACAATGAATGGATCACTAATGCTACCGATAACCCTTGGGCTAACTGTCCAGGCAAAAATCCCGAAGATGAATATCATGTCTTCCACGCACTAGTATGGTCACTTCAATTAAAAAACATCACACTTAGTTTTGACTTAAATTCAGAATGCAATTACTACGGGAAAATTCGTATTAATTGCGCCCTTGAGCAAGGCTACTGTCCTTCAAATCATGCTATTAAAGCGACAGTTATTTAGGAACCCAAAAACAACTGCCGTATTTTGATGTTGGAAGATCATATGCACGAATGATCAAATTCCAAAAATGTTATTTTATTGAAACACTTGAAAATAATGAAACTAAAAGACAATGCACACAATACCAAGACATTTTAATTCAAAACAATAGAGGTTATAACTTTATAACCGGTTAAGCATCAGCTGAATTTAAAAATGCACACGTAACAATTCCTGAAGGCGCACCTCACATCACATCATATACAAAGGCTAATATACAAAATGGATATGTTATACCACAAGAGTCACCTGCTTATGGTTAATCTGAAAAGTACGAACTTTTTAGAAAACAAAATTGGTTTGGTGCTGTACACCCAAATGTACAGATTGATGCATAACTCGACTATATGGTTAGCCAAGTTTTATTAGAATTGGACCAAACGAGTCTATCTATTTACAAAAAACTTAGTGATTTAGACTGAGATCTTAAACAAACGGCTTCTATCCTTTTAACACAAAAATTTCCACTCGTAGGATTTGTTATCACAGGACAGCGACAAACATTCGCCACACTAAAAAGCTCAAACGTAATTTCACTCATTAAATGTAAAGTTGATTCATCTCCTCTCTACGTCTCAGAAAATCAATGGTTCGATATTACCAAAACAAACTTCAATTCGTAGACCAAGTCACACGTAAGACCTTCCCCTGTTTGATTAAAGCACCATGTGGATCTGATAATTCTGAGCAACAAATCTCACTAAACGCAGACGGCGATGACACATATCGCTTAATAACCTGTCCAATAAAGGCGCAAAAACCCCTCACAATTTTCCGCCCTGACGAAGTAGAAAAGCGCTCCACCCACGCGGATTTAACCGCACAAAAACTCGGCATCTACAGTCAACACGACTGGACTAAATCTATAGATAGGATAAAATGTAATCAATTAGTCGATGATGCAGCACAGAAATTTGAAGTAGCACAAGCTGTCAATTTTGCAGACCTTGCAAGGCAAGCACAATTAAAAGCACAATTCTCACAATTACAACGTGAATACAATAATTATTTCAATAAACACTTTATTAACGGGAAAGAACTCACACTCCGCCGTCTCGATTGGCGTGATCTCATTAATAGCAACTATTTAAAAGAATCTTAGAATCTTTGGAATCTTTGGATTCCCCTCATAGGAGTCTTTGGATACCCTTGGTACGCTAAAAGAAATGGCCATAATATGGAGTGTTTTTAATTTTCTACAGTGCCTATTTAGCATATTTTTTAGTGCATTTAACACATAAAATCTTAAATCACTCTTAGGTCCCAAAATCATATTGGCTAAAATTATTACCTCCGGATTCTTCGGAGTATTTTCATAAACAATATTCCATGTGTTACAATCTGATTCCTCACAATTTAAATCACTATCACCTAAGAAAAAACGCAAAACACTCTGTCCACAGCTGCACTCCACACTCTCACAATGAAATGAATTTATTACACAAAAGTTTGAAAACTTCCATAAGAAATTCTCTTCTCCAGTGCACAATAATTCAAATAAACACCACATCTACCAATGCTACAAATTACCAATAGATTCACACAAAATGCTGATTTTCAGTCCCTGCAATTACATACTTTTTCATCCGAACAAACGTAAACGCTCACATGTTATTTCCCTGTCAAGAGCTTCTTTTGATGATGATCCCGATTACCAGGAAATTCCAGAAGAGCTCACTTTAAGTTTACCCAGCACTCGTATTTAACACATTTTTTGTTTTAGCAACTCCACAGTAGTCCCCACAACACAGGAAGGAGGTTCACCAATTCCTTTGAATGTCGACCCAACGGCATACGACCTCACGCTGGAGGTTGAGGACATTTTGCCATCACCGCTCAGCCCGTTGGTGCTGCCACACCCAGTTCCAGAGCCCGTGTGTGAGATGCAAACTCCAGCCCTCTTCACGATGGCTCAATCTTCACCACATCCACAGTCAGTGGACACAGCGAACTATGCGCGGTTGAACCCACTGCCTTCACCCGCAGCATCTTCTTCAAGTTCAGGTGAACTTCACCTGTACACTGATAGTGATACGAGCTCTCCATCAATTCATGTTGCTCCCCCAAGTTCGTTACAAAAACGACTCCTACAAGATGACCAAACGGCGTCAAACTCCCATCACTCTTCCCAACTAACTCCACAGCGACTTACTTAGCATTAAAACACTCTAAGCCTTCAAATAATCCTTCCTCGGCTGATGAAGTGACCACAGCGGAACAGTCAGGTCGCTCCACACCAGTGACGATTGTCCCAAGTTGGGCGTACTCTGGTAGAACCCGCGTATCCGGACCACGATCACAACCACTGGTTTATCTACCACTGGTTATGCCCACACCCCACACACAACGTCAATCCGTATCCTCACTGCGGTACGGCCCGACCGTACTGCTTCTCCGACCACAACCCCCTTTCCCTCAGCCACCCATCTACGATCAACTGCGTGGACAGACGACTATCTATACACTGACCCTTCACCCAGGAGAAGTCCACGATTTACAGCACACAAAATTTATCCAGTTCGTTCCTCTCCTATACAGGCTTCGCAATCGCCTGCACGTCACACTTCAAGCCCCCCAAGAGGCCCACAGCCCTTATCATCCCGTGGCAGAGGAAATCCCTTCGCTCCCACGCAAGGAATCACTCATCGATCACAAGGCCTGACTTCTGCTTCCACGAGTTTACGAACCCCCTCGGTATTAATACCGTTCAAGGAACACACGGCCCTGAGCGCATCATTTACACCTCCACTCTACGACAACACACACTTAAACCCTCAGCAAGTTCTTGTTCTGTTGGACAATTAGAGAACGGATATGTTCAAGAGGGAAGAATTAGAGACCTCCCACTAGGGTCTCTCCACTTCCCTATTAATCATCGTTTCACAGAACGATTCTGGCACCAATCAAAATACTTCTTTGCCCTTGCGGGTCGCCAGAATGATTGCCTCAACACTTTCTTCACTCGCGACACCGCCTCCTATCGTATTTACCAGAAGTACGATCCCTTCTACCTCCAATTTTGTTTTTTTTTGTATCCCACACATATGGATGTAAATAACCAAATTCATAAGGTCAACAGAGTAAAGATGCTTCACACGGTCCACATTTATCTATTTGTACAACACTTTTTTACTGGACAAATCCACTCATCCACAAAAAATAGCGCCTTCAATGCGCGAACACGAAGTTGACCTCACTCTATTATATAAATTATAGCTATATAATTCAACCGAAAAATTATGAAGGTACTCTTCGCAATTTCGACCCCATAGAGAATTATTTCTTATTCTCACCCTTGTATTCGAAGAATAACTGTCCAATCCTCGTCCCAATCGAATATCTCTAATATGTACAAAGAGGAGCCACGAAGTGTATGCACGGACACACTTTCAACCTCCTCTGCAGGGCCTGGATGAAGAACAAACTAGACAACCGACAACCCTCGTAAGAAGAAACACAAATCTTCAACCATCTTCGTGCGTTGCAGCCGCACTGCAACTTCAACCTCTACCTTCGTGCCCTTGCTGCTTGTCTTGCAGGCGATCCAGATTTCGTGGAATTTTTCCGAGACCCAGACAATCGAGCTCCGGATTTCGAGTTTAATATCGAACGTAGGCCACAGTCCCACATAACACTTTGGGCTCACAGTCCCACACAACTCATAGACTCACTGTTCTCTCAAACTCACTCTTTATACACTTTTTCATCTAACTTCTCCTTTTTCTTATGATAATTTCTATTGTATATATTCCTTTCTTCTTTCAAACAATTGAAGATTAGGATCAGTTCTTTTGTTCTTCCTCCCGGTCGGGACTTACTAAAGAAGGCATTAAAATTGACTAATAGATTTAATAGGGAAAGTAGCTCACACAGTAGCTAATTGATGGATTTCCACCAGAAGGTAAGCTGGTAAATGCGACTGGTTCAAACCTTGTACCAGATGGAGACAAACAGGAATCTCCTTGTACAAACCAGACAGGGACTACAGACTGCAAGCGATCCTCCAACTGGAAACAAATCCTCCTTATATGACAGTGAGAGAAGTTGGTTACTCCAAACAAGACTGACATTACTGGCCAGCACACCCTGTAACTGGCACCCTCAATGGTTCTACAATCAAGACGAACTCCTCACTGACGTCACTAGTCACTACTTCACTGACAAGGACTTCAGACGACGGCACAAGTCACAACTCTACTTCAGAAAGGACACAACTCTTGACCCCACCCTTCAACGAGGATGACACCCCCAAGGTATTTCTGCTACAGTTCACAAATCCGGATTTGAAACTCTTAACCCCGGATAGATGTAGCAGTAGAACTACTAGATGTACACCTCCATCCAATCAGAGACTGAGAAGACACTATTCTCTTTTATATAGAGACAACTCTACTTGCTGTAGTCAGTCTATTAGTTAGATACACCATGTGCATACTCATGACTCCGGTGCTGTACTTTATTACCACCGTAATAATAGAAGTTTATCTTCAGTGTTTTGCAGAGTCGGTTAGTCTGAGAGATATAGGTAAGCCCACTTCGCGCGCAGAAATAAGTAGCCCTAGCTCTTTATAGCTCTTAAGGCTGTAAAAGGAGACCACATCGGGTCTGCCTTAATAGATCTGATTCATTTTGCATTACATCTAAGATCTCGCTTTGTCACTCTTACCTTTTTGTGTGACCTTAGCTGTCATTCTGGTGTAGAGAACAACGTTTTCTGTCGTTTTTAGTGATTACATGTAGTACTGCTCTTCTAAATACCAGATCTGTTCTTTCTTTCTCTTGATGCTTTTCTTAGTTCTGTTGCCTTAATATTGATTGAGCTCATTAGTTGGTCTTCACGAAATTATCAGCTTCCTCCTCCTTGACATTAGTTTTTTTAGTTATAATTTTGTAAGAGCTTTCTCGAGTTCATTTAAGAGTACAACTATTCTGAACCAAAATTTACTGAGATTAAAATATTAATTTTTATTGTAAAAAATTTCTTTTTTGTAGCAGACGCCTGGAATTTCATTTTTCTATCAAATTGAAGCTCTCTAATTGCCTTGTGGTGCTTAATTTTGATCTGTAGATTTACATGCCAGACAATTTTTAAAGCTTTTTTGAGGACTATGATGGTTGCTCAGTTAGGTTTTTCCTAAACACAAACTTGAGCTAAGCTTTTGATTTAAAAAAATGAACCGTTTCTTTATTTACGCTGTTTGAGTCCAGTAATTTTACAAATTTCTTCTATGTTAATTTGGCTTTTTGTTTATCTTACTTTTTGCTTGGCCAAAGTTTACTTTTGACAGATTTTTGTAAATAAACGCAAGCTATCACAGCTTAATAGTCAATTCGTTTTGTCCTGCCTTTGTTTGATTCACTCAATCTTTCGTTTCTTTTTCAGGTAATTATGGCATCTTTATTATTATCTTTTGCCTCTAAGCATTTTAAATCATGGTCTACTCGAATTACTACAATATTTATTCACTATGAAAAAATTAAGGCTTATTTAATAGTTAAATTATGGATACAATGTGAGAAACAAAAAACGTTGAGAGCAATAGCAAGATGTGAAAGTGAAAATTTTGAGAGCTGTAGCCTTCAATTTCACCGAGAAACTTGTTCTGTTTCTTTCGTTTGTGCTTTTATTATTCGGTTTTAGTCTCCCATAGTCTAGAGTGCATGGTTACTTTGGAGGAATCTGAAATTTTTGTCAGATTGCGACAATGGCACCATTTTTCTTCCAGATCCCTACAAGACAACAATTTCTCTGCCAGATTTTGGCAAATAACCTTTTGTCTGCCAGAATCTGATAGATACCTGCAAGATAAGCATTCGGGTTTCGACCAGGGTCTACAGGCATTGAACGTCGTTTTTGTCAGTAATTAAGCAACTCTAGTTTTTTTTATATTTCTGAGGTCATCGAGATTTCTTAGTTCACGTGAGAACCATTTGTCATACTTTTTTGCTGAGAAGATCTTCGTGTGCCCAAAATCCACTCCAAGCTAAAATCAATGCAAAAAAACTGAACGATTTATGTTTATTTGATGTTTATGAAACCATGTAATCATAACCCACGCAATATTGCGATTAATAGGTTTTGATTTACTATTTTATTTAATTCGACTCCAATTGGTCGATTATAAAATCAGTTGCGACTTCGCAAGCAGCGTATGCCGCTTTCTTACGATTGCAACCAACGTTATAAACAGTATCTGCTGGTCCATTTTCAACACAGAATTCTTCGTCGTTTTTGTTCGGTTCCTCTTTAAGCCAGAGAGATGCATTCAACTTTTGTATCCATCCCAAACCGGGTCGCCATAAGCTTTGGAAAACCCCGTATCGACCAGTTCCATTACGATGTCGTGGGTTGACAAAACCGAGCCACAGTCGGGTTGTGTTACCGAAACTGTCGACTTTTGTTTGAAGCCAGTCACGAAGGATTTTTATTTGTTCAAATGACTGGGGCGTGAAAAGTTGCGCGCCATAATCCCTGAACAATACTATCACAAAGAAAAAATAGACATTATAATGTTTATTTTTCTTCTGATTACATTTTTTTGTTCCGTAGAACAACACTACATAGTAGAAATAAGTCATAATAAGTAATAATAACAAAATTCCTCGAGTTTCAGCACATTTTGGGCTCAACTGAGATCATTTTTAACTGAGTGGATTTCAGTTGATTTTGGGTTAATATTTTGTGCGGTCATTTTTATGCCGACCGCATACCTTCAAGTGCCAAGGTAAACAGTAGTGGCGACGTAATAAGGAAACTTCGTTGTCATGCAATGAAGGAGAGAATTATATTATATAGGAAGCGCAACAAAGCGAAACAAAGCAGTTGCTCTTTCTTGCTCTTTTTATGCCATTCAAAAACTTTGAAATTCACGTTGCTTTTTTGTCAAAATGGCCAACCAAGAGAACCTTACTACAGGAAACATTTCCGAATTGAAGCAAATTATTGAAAAACCTATCAATACTGTAACAAAGCAAAACCTAGTCATACAAAATTTTACAGATCGTCTCGAAAAAATTGAGAACAACCAAATTACTTCAGAAAACAACATCTATCAGTTAGAAAAACGATTAACACCAGTGGAAAGGTATCAAAACAGACCGTTTCTTATTTTTACTAACATCGACCTCCCAGCTGGTGGTAATGAACTTGCGCCAATTTTACAGATAGTAAACAACAAGTTACATGGTAATTTGAATCCCGACGAAATCTCGATTGCCCACCCACTAAAAAATGGAAACATTGCGCCTGTTATTGTTCAATTTTTATATTTGCAACAAAGGGACATAATTCTGAAACGTGCTTCTTGGTTAAGAGGTCTGAAAAATTCAATGGGCAATCCTATTTTTATTCATGAACGACTGGCAATGAAGGATGTTATCATTGAAAAAAAAGCTCGAGAACGTGACATTCACTATAAAATTAAGTAATCACGCTTAAATGCTTTTGATGTTAAAAGATATCAACCAGTTGATGACATCAGCGAGCTCTCGGATTATCAAAGGAGACAACAAAAGAGTTTGCAAACTATAGACGCCTGGAATTTCAATTCTCTAGTATCAAATTGAAGCTCTCTAATTCCCTTGTGGTGCTTAATTTTGATCTGTAGATTTACATGCCAGACGATTTTTAAAGCTTTTTTGAGGACAATGATGGTTGCTCAGTTAGGTTTTTCCTAAACGCAAACTTGAATTAAACTTTTGATTAAAAAATGAACCGTTTCCTTATTTACGCTGTTTGAGTCCAGTAATGTTACAAATTTCTTCTATGTTAATTTGTATTTTTGTTATCTTACTTTTTGCTTTGCCAAAGTTTACTTTTGACAGATTTTCGTAAATAAACGCAAGCTATCACAGCTTAATAATCAAT
The DNA here is from genome assembly GCF_964194025.1 of Convolutriloba macropyga. Classification (NCBI taxonomy): domain Eukaryota; kingdom Metazoa; phylum Xenacoelomorpha; order Acoela; family Convolutidae; genus Convolutriloba; species Convolutriloba macropyga. The sequence goes on along the minus strand of NW_027453658.1, from coordinate 11,612 downwards.
TCGTTTTGTCCTGCCTTTTTTGATTCACTCAATCTTTCGTTTCTTTTTCAGGTAATTATGGCATCTTTATTATTATCTTTCGCCTCTAAGCATTTTAAATCATGGTCTACTCGAATTACTACAAGATTCATTCACTATGAAAAAATTAATGCTTTTTAATTGTTAAATTATGGATGCAATGTGAGAAACAAAAAACGTTGAGAGCAATAGCAAGATGTGAAAGCGAAAATTTTGAGAGCTGTAGCCTTCAATTTCACCGAGAAACTTGTTCTGTTTCTTTCGTTTGTGCTTTTATTATTCGGTTTTAGTCTCCCATAGTCCAGAGTGCATGGCTACTTTGGAGGAATCTGGCAATTTCTGGCAGATTCTTTCATGACTATGCATCTTCTGAAATTTTTGTCAGATTGCGACAATGGCACCATTTTTCTTCCAGATCCCTACAAGACAACAATTTCTCTGACAGATTTTGGCAAATAACCTTTTGTCTGCCAAAATCTGATAGATACCTGCAAGATAAGCATTCGGGTTTCGACCAGGGTCTACAGGCATTGAACGTCGTTTTTGTCAGTAATTAAGCAACTCTAGTTTTTTTTATATTTCTGAGGTCATCGAGATTCCTTAGTTCAAGTGAGAACCATTTGTCATACTTTTTTGCTGAGAAGATCTTCGTGTGCCCAAAATCCACTCCAAGCTAAAATCAATGCAAAAAAAACTGAACGATTTATGTTTAATTGATGTATATGAAACCATGTAATCATAACTCACGCAATATTGCAATTAATAGGTTTTCATTTACTATATTATTTAATTCGACTCCAATTGGACGATTATAAAATTGGTTGCTACTTCGCAAATAGCGTATGCTGCTTTCTTACGATTGCAACCAACGTTATAAACAGTATCTGCTTGTCCATTGTCAACACAGAATTCTTCGTCGTTTTTGTTCGGTTCACCTTTAAACCAGAGAGATCCATTCAACTTTTGTATCCATCCCAAACCGGGTCGCCATAAGCTTTGGAAAACCCCGTATCGACCAGTTCCATTACGATGTCGTGGGTTGACAAAACCGAGCCACAGTCGGGTTGTGTTACCGAAACTGTCGACTTTTGTTTGAAGCCAGTCACGAAGGATTTTTATTTGTTCAAATGACTGGAGCGTGAAAAGTTGCGCGCCATAATCCCTGAACAATACTATCACAAAGAAAAAATAGACATTATAATGTTTATTTTTCTTCTGATTACATTTTTTTGTTCCGTAGAACAACACTACATAGTAGAAATAAGTCATAATAAGTAATAAGAAACAAAATTCCTCGAGTTTCAGCACATTTTGAGCTCAACTGAGATCATTTTAAATTGAGTGGATTTCAGTTGATTTTGGGTTAATATTTTGTGCGGTCATTTTTATGCCGACCGCATACCTTCAAGTGCCAAGGTGAACAGTAGTGGCGACGTAATAAGGAAACTTCGTTGTCATGCAATGAAGGAGAGGATTATATTATATAAGAAGCGTAACAAAGCGAAACAAAGCAGTTGCTCTTTCTTGCTCTTTTTATGCAATTCAAAAACTTTGAAATTCACGTTGCTTAATTGTCAAAATGGCCAACCAAGAGAACCTTACTACAGGAAACATTTCCGAATTGAAGCAAATTATTGAAAAACCTATCAATACTGTAACAAAGCAAAACCTAGTCATACAAAATTATACAGATCGTCTCGAAAAAATTGAGAACAACCAAATTACTTCAGAAAACAACATCTATCAGTTAGAAAAACGATTAACATCGGTAGAAAAATATCAAAACAGACCGTTTCTTATTTTTACTAACATCGACATCCCAGCTGATGGTAATGAACTTTCGCCAATTTTACAGATAGTAAACAGCAACTTACATGTTAATTTGAATCCCGACGAAATCTCGATTGCCCACCCGCTAAAAAATGGAAACATTGCGCCTGTTATTGTTCAATTTTTATATTTGCAGCAAAGGGACATAATTCTGAAACGTGCTTCTTGGTTAAGAGGTCTGAAAAATTCAATGGGGAATCCTATTTTTATTCATGAACGACTGGCAATAAAGGTTGTTATCACTGAAAAAAAAACTCGAGAACGTGACATTCACTATAAAAATAACTAATCACGCTTAAATGCTTTTGATGTTAAAAGATATCAACCAGTTGATGACATCAGCGAGCTCTCGGATTATCAAAGGAGACAACAAAAAGAGTTTGCAAACTATACAAAATAGTGGTACTCCATTCTTGAACAACAAAAGAATCTATGCTTTTTCGCCTGATATGGACGCAACAAACAATGGAAATGATATACCTATGAACAAAAAACAAAATATGTACAGTATTTCATTTCAGCAAAATAAAACTTATGCATCAAAAAACCAACATTCACAGTCTTGCTGGTTAATATCCAGTCTCTAAACAAACACCTTGAGGAATTTCAAGATTTTTTACAAACATTTGAGTCCCTAGCAACTGTGATTTGTCTGGTTGAAACTTGGATAAAGGAGGGATCTCATGAGGAACACTTCAATTTATCAGGTTATCAGAAAATAATTGCTAAAAACAGGGTGGGATTTGGTGGTGGAGTAGCCATGTTTTGTAGGGAGAATATTCTTCTCTTCGAAAGCTTTGCAACGAACTATGATGAGAGTCTAGGTATAAAAATTAGAACAATTAATGAAAACTATACTTTGATTAATTACTATGTTCCCCAGGGTTCAGTAAAAATCAGTTTTTGACTGAATTTGACAGCTGTCTTGAGACTATGGTGGGTGCGAACCAAAATCTTATCATATGTGGAGACTTCAATATAGATCAACTATCTCTGACTCCTATCAAAAAGCGATTTGAAGACGTTTTCTCTGGTAATGGTATAAACCTAATGGATTCGGGTATAACTAGAGAAACGTCAACAACAAAATCATCCCTCGATTTAATTCTGACAAATATCAATAAAAATCAATGCATAGTAAATTCTATCAGTTACGACATTAACGATCATTATCCCGTACTTTTTTGTCTAACAAAAAATGTGACAAAAACCAAGACGATAGCATTTAAACGTCGTAGTATGTCTGTTTTCAACATTAAAACACTGTTTGAAAAATACAAAAAGGAACTGGAAAATAACCTAAACATATTTCAGAACAACATTACGGACCAAACTTTCAACGCATTTTGTAATTGTTTACATTTTGTAGTCGACAAATACCAGAGTTTGGTTGAAATCAGAGAAAAGAAAAATGAAGAAATCAATGGGTCACAAATCGATTACAAAATTTTTTTGCGAAGAGAAACAATTCAAGAACAAAATGGTTGAGAACAAAAAATAACATTGATAAAAATAGATATCTTCAACTGAAAAGCAAGAGCACTCAAATCATGAACGACGCAACGCAAAAAAAAAGTTTCATACAAAACAAAAATCACAATTGTGGTAGGGTCTCAAGGAAAATGTACAAAATCACAAACAAATTGATAGGCAGGAACAGCAGAAGTGATGTGAGTTTTAACCTTGTTTTCAATAATATTGGAACTGATGACCCCAGTACCATAGCTGACTATTTCAATGAACATTTTGTAACTGTTGCAGATGAAATAGTTTACAAATTACCACAAAGAAGCTTTCCTTCATCTAAATATGCTGAAGAAAAATCTATAATGCTACATGGAACAAATGTGGTAGAAGTGCGTTAAAAAATTGCAAACCTAAAAGTTCTTTTGCGCGTGAAGTGGATCTGATCACTAACACCTTTGTTAGGAGTTTGGACAGAACTTCAGCCCCATTTTTAGTTAATTACATCAACGAATCTTTTTTGAGCGGAGTTGTCTCAAATAACCTAAAACGAGCAACTATCCTACTACATTTCAAAAGAGGATCAAAAACTGATGTCAATAACTATTGACCAATTTCGAATTTGCCGTCTTTTGGAAAAAAAATTGAAAAAGAAATGATAATCAATTTTCTCGACTACATAGATAAATTCAAAATTCTTGGTGAAAATCAGTTTTTTTCCGCAATGGGAGATCAACAAATGATGCACTCGTAAATGAAGTGGAAAACATAAGCTTCGAAAAAGAAAAGGAGAACAATAGCACCACGGTCTTCCTAGATTTGAAAAAGGAATTCGACATGGTAAATCACTCGCTGTTGCTGAAAAAATTAGAAAACTTTGGAGTTAGGGGTCATGTTTTAAGCTGGTTTTTTTCATGTCTCAAATCAAGAACACAGTGTGTTATATGGAAAAATAGAACATCGAAAGAACTGATAGTAAAAAATGGAGTTCCTCAAGGTTCTGTTCTGGGTCCTGTTTTGTTTATACTGTACTTTAATGACTTTGTGGACGCTTGTAACTTATCCACTCCGTATTCTTTTGCCGATGACACCATTCCCCTTTTCAAAATATGACCAAGTTTCGAAGAGTTAAATACTGAAAATCATTCAGTTTCACATTGGCTTCATCAAAATAAATTGGAATTAAACGAGTCAAAAACTTTTGTAATGAATTTTTTTGAAACTAAGGCAAACACAAACATTCAAAATTGTGGGGTTCAGAAGTGCAATACCTATAAATATCTCGAATTTAACTTTTGAAGCACATGGGAAATCCATATGTAAAAAATTAAAGAAGTGGATGGGAATAATTGCAAGGCTAAGGAAAACTTGTAGTCGCAACACCATTTTGGTCTTCTAAAAAACTACCGTGGTACCAAATTTTGAGTATGGACTTCTTATTTATGGTGAAAAAACGTTAAATAAGCTTAAAAAATTGAACGTTTACAAAAGAAGATTGTGAGAACTGTCTTTAGAAAGAAACCAAGTGACTCCATCTTTGAAACTTTATTCGAGTTCAAAATTGAACAATTTAACAATCTGTGAACTATACATAAAACATCTGCTTTCATTCATCCTTATATTATACTTTGGGTTACATTCAAACAAATTGATAAGGAGATTTTGACCGCAAACCAAAATTTTTCCAACAATACTCGCTCGAAATCTACTCGCATTATACAAACAAAAACTTCAAAAAGAAATTCAAGTCGGACATCTCTGGGTTTTCGCGGTAGATTTTTGATAAATTTTCTACTGAAGCAAAAAAAACTACCTCAGCTTGAACAAGAAACCATTTCCTGTATAAAAGTTAAAAAAACTAGTCAATGCACTTCAATATAGCTTGATCATTCAAAACGATACGCTGAAAAAAACTTGTCTTAAAATAAAATCAGGGCGCTGAATTAGGATACGTTATTATTTGCAAGCGTCCACTCCTGATGAAAATTTGGATTCATATATCTTTAATAGTGGATTCTGCTGTGTCCACAACTTCTGCATGCTTTATTAATTAACGGGAGAAATTCAAATTCAAATTCAAATATAAGTTATTAAACATTAAGAAATTCCAAGTGCTTTTTTCCTATGTAATTTCCAGGACAACTGACGTAGTGGTCGCGCACCTGAAAAAAGGAGCCATTGAGTCGCAGACTAAAATGACATCTAAACTCCGAAATCTATTTATTCTCGCAAAAGTTAAAGCAAAAATTAATAATTACTTTAAAACATTTTGGGCATCTAGTAAACAATTTTTCTTTACAAAAATACGTCTCGAAGACACTAATGCCAAAAACTAGAAGGCCTATGCTATGAAAATATAAATACATTAGCAATATGTGACACTATACTGAAGCCAGATATCGAAAAAGCTGTCCCGGGTCGAGGTTTAGGGTAATTTTTTGTAAGAAATGCGGTGATTGCGGTGAATTTTTGTAAGAAATGTGGTGATTGCGGTGAATGCGGTGAACATAAATATTTCACCGCATTTCACCGCATTTCTTACAAAAATTCACCGCATCAACTTTTGTGGCAAAATAATGTAAGAAATGCGGTGAAAGCGGTGAATGCGGTGAAGAAAAATAATTCACCACATTTCACCGCATTTTTTACAAAAATTCACCGTGAAATTCACCGCAATTCTTACAAAAATTCACCGCATAGGATTTCCAAAGTCTACTCAATCTGATTTAAGTTCACAAGAAATTTCAAAGATTGAAGTGAAAGTTGGCGCAGTGGACTAAGCAGTGGAAGGTATGCAGGAGGTCAGAGGTTCGAACCCGTGTTGGGACGATTCTTTTTTGTGAGAATACTGAGAACGCGGTGAAAAAAAATAATTCAACGCCATTCACCGCATTCACCGCAACAAGATGTAAGAAATACGCGGTGAAAATTATTTTTATTCGCCGCATTTCACCGCATTTCTTACAAAAATTCACCAATAAACCTCGACCAGGGGTGCTCTTGGTAACCGTTTCAAAATAACCAAGGTCAACATCGTATCAAGTTGTCGTGCTGAAAATTTTGATCAATTACGTAAAAATGAATTGTTCAAAATTATAGGAACTTTTATGCGTCTTACCATCTATTTTATACAACCACGGAGAGAGGTTAACTGGAATAACTTTTTTAGACTAATATTCTGGTTAGTAATGTGTATATGGTGACCTCCGCACCATAGAGCCGAGCCATATACCCATATATATGAAAATTACTATATTTTCTTGTTTTTAACTATATTTCCATTTTTCTATTTAAATAAAAAAATATATATCATTTTTTTGACTAAATTTGCTAATATTAATTGTAAAACCAAAATTTACCATTATTATCTCTAATACCTTTATCATCAAATGGATCTATGGCTATCTTATACTGTTCCCTAGTTTCTAAATTGTGTTTATTGCTATCAATGGAAAAATTTACTTAGTTTTACCTTCATATATAGCATTAGTATAATCTTCAATTGTAATCTGTTTTTTGATAGTGGCTTTAGTTATACCTTTTAACTTTTTCTCTTCGTCTCTTTTAACAGTGTTGTAACAATATGCTTTAGCTTTAAGTTAACAAGTTTCTATAATAGTATGATTGGGTAGCTCATCTTTCATCTTACCTAACTCATTATTATGTAATATATCTTTTATCTTATCCATTTCCTTTTCTATAGTACTATCTAATGGAACAATTATATTTATAAATATACTATCTGTTTCTGTGTAATGATAACAACAATCTAACTCTTTCTCAAGTAATCATATATAGCTTTATACATGAATAGTTTAGCTTTTTCTAATATAACAAAACCAATATAATTAAACTTATCTAATTTAACATTACCTCTTGTACAGCTACTAGATCATCATCAAACTCTACAAAATATTTAAAACCATTATTTGCTACTAATTTAATATATCTATCTACATCATTAACTAACTCTACATCTTGTCTATTATATACATTCTCTATTGTTTTTCCATAGAAGGCATTATTCATTAACTTAAAGAATACATCCCCAAATTTATCACCCTTAGCTTTAGCTTCTTTTGTTTTCTGAATATTAAACTCAATATAAGGCTATAACCACTCACTCTTATAATACTCTTCCTTTTTAATTATATTTTGATAATCTGTAAACTGTCCAATGTTTGCCCTAGTCTTTTCAGGAAAGAATGGATATTTCTTTGTTTTTAGTTTTAGGTCATTATTATACTTTATATCAATGGTGTAGACATAACCTTTTGCGGAGCTAGATTGTGTATAATCTGCGCAGCCAGTTCCTGGATCGAGAGTGTCACATACTTTGATCTCACCAGTAGGTAAAGCTTGAACCATAGTAGAAGCATACAATGAGTTGGAGTCGAAGTATTTTAGATAATTCTCTTTCCCAGTTTACTCAGGATCTTTTTTTTTGTTTTTAAATTTTACATGACAATCACCTAATACTGAAGCCAACCCTTCTCTAATACCATGTTGTATTGTATCATAAATAATAACTGTATTTTCTTTATAATACTTAAGTTTAACATTAGTATACTTCAACCCACACAACCAGGTTAACCCTGGAGTAGAATATGTGCAACATGGATCTATTTCATAGTACTCTTAGTACATAGCTCTAAATTTCTCATATACAACAACTGATAACAATACATCTGTTTTAAGATATAACATCATATAATCCTTTATTGTCTCACATTTAGTATCTTTCCAACAATCAATTGCTTGCATATATTCTTTATCTGTAATACAACTTTGTTTCAATTTAGAATAGAATGATTCCTTAGGTGGTAATGTTGTTTCATGTAGTTTATCTATACTATCAAACCATTTATATGGGAATATACTTTTACGTCTTTCTAAGCCACATTTATTTAATGCTATAAATTCTTCATTACTCAATGTTTTACTTATAGCATCTAAGCTAAGTGGATGGAAGAACCTAAACATATCTAATGCTTTAGCATAACCCATATCAATACTAATATAATTCTCATCAGTTTTAGTTAATACTTTAAGTCTAATCTTCTTTGCTGGTTTAGTTATAAATAAGTGATTATCATAATTAGAAGAATTAAATGAATATATTGGTACGAATGTATTCTTAGCTTGGAGGTTACATTTGTTGTGAGCATAACCTCTAAATTTACCATTTAGATGATCATGATCTCTAACGACGTCTTCACCCATATACTCATTACAATAGTAACAACTACTATATAACGGAGTAATACTATCTTCATTAAGTGGAATATTTTTTTCAAATATATCTTTAAATAATTTATTATTATAATTTACTCTACTTATAAACCAATCAACTACTTTATCACCACAGTTAGATTCATACTTATCTTCTAATATTTCAGGATAGTCACTTTTTATTTATAAACTACAAGCGATAGGTAAGTGTTTACTATCTTTTATTATACATTCAAAATCATAATATATAGCAATGGTACTCTATTCTTATAATGGAACTTATCAAACTTTAGGTAATCATCTTTACGGAATGTTCTTCTACCTATATGTTTCTGTGTATTACATAAATCCAAATGTTTATTTAATGCATCTTCTGTTCAAAATGATACACAACTTTTTAGACATGGATAACATTTATTATGATTAGATGATGTTCTTAATAGGAATGATACATCTTTACATAGGAAGTAATGATTATCCCAGTATAATATATTACATCCTTTAGGATCATTATGATTGACTAATACAGGATTAATAGTTTTGTTTTTATTTAGATTAAACCACATTAAATAATATTTTTTCTTTATTCAATTCTTGTATTTTCTGTAAATCATTATAACCATAGGGAGGTGGAATCTTTGGTAACTTTTTTTCATTAATATATTCAGGTTTATTATAATTACTAACTCTATTGGTATGATCTTTAGCAGGATGTAGATAAGCAATTAAACACCACAATAAACATTTATTATCAGTATTATGTATATTAAGTATATATCTAGACGTGAATGGTAATTCAGTAGTACAACCAACAGTAGGATAAAAACCATTAAATATACATAGTTCTTTAAACAAATCTTTGCATGCTCCAACCAGAATGCTTCATCTCTTGTTCTTGCATTCTAGTCTCTAGTTCACCATTCAACATATCCAAGTCATGAGGACCATTATATTGTCTAGTCATTAGTCTAAATGTGAATTCGTTTTCTTCTAACTTATCATCTGTAGCTTTTGTATACTTTACTACATCAAAGGTGTTAAACTTGATATGGGGATGTATATTGTGCAATGTCCCCAATACATCAACGAATTTAGGATCTTCATAACTCCTACTTGTTATAATCAATTGATTATACTTCATGTTATGATCCAAGCCTATTTCATGAGTTTTATCTCGCCACTTCTTATCAACAAGTTTTGAAAAAGTTGATTAATTTTTCTTTATGTTCATCTGATTCACTGTGTTCATTTTTATTGTTATATCTAGTATTACATATATCGCAATATCCTTCAGTTGTATTTTTATTATCCTTATCCTTATCCTTATCAGTTAAACTGCTTCGCAGTTCCTTTCCCTCTACATTATCTAGACGCATCTTTGTTTTCAAATGTTGATCCACACTATATTGACTTAGAGAAGTCTTACATGTTACACAATCAAACTTACTCCCATTCTTTATTAGTTCCCCATTAACTGGTCTTACATTATTCCTATGTTTTAATGTTGTTACATGATTATTTTAAGAGGTATTATTATCAAGATACATATCACAACTACCACAAAACTTTATTCCTACTTCAGGATACTGCTCATCTAACTTTTGTCCTATATCTTTATTAGTAAGTTTTATTCCCTCATCCTTAGCTTCCTCAATAATTTTATTTCTATTATATATTCGTGCGTTTGTTTTATGTTTAAGTGATTGAATATGTCTCTTACAATGTTTGGAGTTAATTCTTGATTATATTCTTCACATTTAAACCTATTTGTTTTGGGCTTTTGGATATAGATAAAATCATCAGATGAATCTGAGTCTAGATCTGAGTCCTTATCTTTATCAGAATCTACATCTTTATCCTTATCAGAACCTAAATCTTTATCCTTATCAGAACCTAAATCCTTATCTAAATTTGGATAATATTTTGCTTCAGTCTTTCGCGTTGACTCACGCATATCTTCTTCTCTTTGTTTTAATTTTGCATCCTGTTTATCATACGACTCCTTTATTTCTTCATTTACACAATTAAAGCTTCTGATTGATTCTGAAGATTTTTCTAATTCTATCGTTTGTCTTTCCTTATCTACTGGTTTGATTTCTTCCCTTGGTTCGTTTTTATTTTTTAACAAATGGACCGCCATGCTAGTAGAACTAAGTTGAGCTTTCTCGCTTCCAGATTGGACTTGTCCACTTCCAAATTGGACTTCTCCATGAGATTGAGCTTGTTAATTCGTGGAATGAATGTAACCGGTATAATCTTAATGATTCATTTTTATATGCCAAATTTTGAAATAATATTATTTATATACCTTTTCAATACTATAAAAATGATTAGTACCAAATGTGATAAATGTAAAAATAAGGCTTGGTGTTGGAGTTGTGATGAGTGTCAAAGTAAACCATTCCAATGTTTTGTATGTAATAAGATTATAACATATAGAGACAGACATAATCATTTGCAAGTGCACTTTAATAATCCCAATCAATATTTAGTATGCAGAATGTGTGAAGTAAATAAAGTAATCACTCAGTAAAGATTTAAACATTTCTATTGTAGGTTATGCATATATCTCCATAGATATAGGTTTCATCATACAAAAGAAAGATTCTTAGAACATGCAAAAAGTATAATATCAGCGAAGCTAGTTCCCAGATTGAAGTTTAGTCCCATTAAAGTGTTGCTGGTGTTTCCGCTTATTATTATATTGCTCTTATTATTTTAATGGCTTATTGGAATTATGATAAATATTCCGATTTAAGGAAGAGATTCAAAGTATATAGGAATGTTGTATCAGAACCATTTGAAATTAAAAAACCTAACTTTATTATTTATGGTCCATCTAATTCTGGTAAAACAACTTTCATAAAAAATTTTTGTGGTTGGTATGATACTGTTAATGTATTCTGTATCGACGGTAGTGAGTAGAAGGGATATAATGTATATTTAATTGATGATTTAAAATTATTAGATAATTTAGATAGTTTTGCTAATAGTCTTATTATATTTGATGATATGGGAGAAAACATTAGATTACCAGCTATAGACTCATTGTATTCTAAAAGTAGACA